>NC_057803.1:333311492-333371355 GCF_018294505.1 Triticum aestivum
TCAATGTGTTTTGAGTGTGCAGGTCACACAAGCTGAGCAGAATCAGAGGCATAATTTGTTCCATACAAAGGGAGTTGTGAAGGAATGTTCTGTTCGCGTCATCATAGATGGAGGGAGCTGCAACAACTTGGCTAGCATGGAGATGGTGGAGAAGCTATCTCTCACCACAAGACGACATCCACATCCTTACTACATCCAATGGTTCAACAACAGTGGAAAGGTTAAGGTAACACGTATTGTTCGTGTGCATTTCAGTATCTCTACATATGCTGATTATGTTGATTGTGATGTGGTACCTATGCAAGCATGTTCCTTATTACTTGGTAGACCATGGCAATTTGATAAAAATTCTGTACACCATGGTTGAAACAATCAGTATACTCTTGTTCATAAGGATAAAAAATTACTTTGCTTCCTATGACTCCTGATTCCATTTTGAAAGATGATATTAATAGAGTTAGTAAAGCAAAACAGGAGAAAAATAAGAGTGAAAATCAGATCGTGGCAAAAGAATTTGAGCAACAAATGAAGCCTAATAATAAACCATCTAGTATTTCTTCTGAAATTAAATTGAAAAGTGCGTGTTTACTTGCCACCAAATCTGATATTGATGATCTAGATTTTAGCAAATCTGTTTGCTATGCTTTTGTGTGCAAATAGGCATTATTTTCATTCGAGGACGTGCCTTCCTCTTTGCCTCCTTCTCTCACTAACATTTTGCAGGAGTTCGCTGACGTCTTTCCACAAGACGTGCCACCGGGATTACCACCTATTCAAGAGATTGAGCATCAAATTGACTTAATTCCCGGCGCATCATTACCCAACCATGCACCATACCGTACCAATCCAGAGGAGATGAAGGAGATTATGCGTCAAGTACAAGAGCTGCTCGACAAAGGTTATATATGTGAATCCCTTAGTCCTTGTGTTGTTCCTATCATTTTAGTGCCGAAAAAGGATGGTACGTCGCGTATGTGTGTTGATTGTAGAGGCATTAATAATATTACTATTCGTTATTGTCATCCTATTCCTAGGCTATACGACATGCTTGATGAATTGAGTGGCTCTACAATATTCTCCAAAGTTGATTTGAGTAGTGGATACCATCAAATTCATATGAAATTGGGAGATGAATGAAAACAACATTTAAAACTAAGTTTGGATTATATGAGTGGTTAGTCATGCCTTTTGGGTTAACTAATGCACCTAGTACTTTCATCAGGTTAATGAACGAAGTTTTACGTGCTTTCATTAGACGATTTGTGGTAGTCTATGTTGATGATATACTGATTTATAGTAAATCCTTGGAGGAACATTTGGAACATTTACATGTTGTTTTTATTGCTCTACGTGATGCACGTTTTTTTGGTAACCTTGGAAAGTGCACCTTTTGCACCGAGCGAGTATCTTTTCTTGGATATGTTGTTACTCCAAAGGGAATTGAAGTTGATAAAGCCAAGATTGAAGCTATTGAAAGTTGGCCGCAGCCCAAAACGGTCACACAAGTGAGGAGTTTCCTAGGCCTCGCTGGTTTCTATAGGCGTTTTGTGCGAGATTTCAGCACCATTGCTGCACCTCTCAACGAGCTTACAAAGAAGGATGTGCCTTTTGTTTGGGGTACCGCACAGGAAGAAGCCTTCACGGTATTGAAAGATAAGTTGACACATGATCCTTTACTCCAACTTCCTGATTTTAATAAGACTTTTGAACTTCAATGTGATGCTAGTGGAACTGGTTTAGGAGGTGTGTTATTACAAGATGGCAAACCTGTTGCATACTTTTCTGAAAAATTGAGTGGTCCTAGTCTGAACTATTCTACTTATGATAAAGAATTATATGCTCTTGTTCGGACCTTAGAAACATGGCAACATTATTTATGGCCCAAGGAATTTGTTATACATTCTGATCATGAATCTTTGAAACACATTAAAAGTCAAGCAAAACTGAACTGTAGACATGCTAAATGGGTTGAATTCATTGAGACTTTACCTTATGTCATTAAACACAAGAAGGGTAAAGAAAATGTTATTGCTGATGCTTTGTCTCGTCGTTATACTATGCTTTCACAACTTGACTTTAAAATATTTGGTTTGGAGACCACCAAAGATCAATATATGCATGATGCTGAATTTAAAGATGTATTGCAGAATTGTAAGGAAGGGAGAACTTGGAACAAGTTCATTCTTAATGATGGATTTGTGTTTCGTGCTAACAAGCTATGCATTCTAGTTAGCTCCATTCGTCTTTTGTTGTTGTAGGAGGAGCATGGAGGAGGATTAATGGGACATTTGGCATCAAGAAGACAGAGGATATACTTGCTACACATTTCTTTTGGCCAAAGATGAAACGGGATGTTGAGCATTTTGTTGCTCGCTGCACTACATGTCAAAAAGCTAAGTCACGACTCAATCCTCATGGTTTATATATGCCTTTGCCTGTACCTAGTGTTCCTTGGGAGGATATATCTATGGACTTTGTTTTAAGTTTACCTCGAACAAAGAAGGGGAGGGATAGCATATTTGTTGTCGTGGATAGATTCTCAAAAATGGCACGCTTTATACCATGTCATAAAAGTGATGATGCTGTTAATGTTGTTGATTTGTTCTTTCATGAAATTATTCGCTTGCATGGTGTGCCAAATACTATTATTTCAGATCGTGATACTAAATTTCTTAGCCACTTTTGGAGATGTTTATGTGCTAAATTGGGGACTAAACTGCTTTTTAGTACTACTTGTGATCCCCAAACTGATGGACAAACCGAAGTAGTCAATAGAACATTATCTACTGTGCTTAGGGCAGTTTTAAAGAATAATAAGAAAATGTGGGAAGACTGCTTTCCTCATATTGAATTTGCTTATAATCGTTCATTGCATTCTACTACTAAGATGTGCCCTTCTGAAATTGTGTATGGTTTCCTACCTTGTGCACCTATTGATTTGTTGCATCTTCCATCTTCGGAGAAGGTTAATTTTGATGCTAAAGAACGTGTTAAATTGATTTTAAAGATGCATGAGTTAAAAATGCATGAATGCTAAATATAAACTTACTGGAGATAAGGGTAGAAAACATGTTGTGTTTGCACCTGGAGATCTTGTTTGGTTACATTTGCGTAAGGATAGATTTCCTAATTTGCACAAATAAAAGCTAATGCCACGTGCTGATGGTCCTTTTCAGGTGTTAGAGAAAATAAATCATAATGCATATAAACTTGAGCAGCCTGCAGATTTTGGGGTTCGTCCCACTTTTAACATTGTTGATTTGAAGCCTTATTTGGGTGAGGAAGATGAGCTTTCATCAAGGACGACTTCATTTCAAGAAGGGGAGGATGATGAGGACATCAATACCATTGTTACACCCACAGCCGCTGCTGCTATACATAATGGACCAATTACTAGAGCTCGCGCACGCCAATTCAATTATCAGGTACTTTTGGTTCTTAGTAATGATTCTAATGTTCATGAGAATATGATGCTTCCTAAATTAGATACATTTGTTTTTCTTACAAATGAAGGGCATGGCATGGATAAGAGGGATGAACACTGGAGCAAGACCAAGCATGGATATGATGGCATGCGCAAGGGGATCCAGAACGGAGTTACAAGTGATGATTTCAGGACTTTGAAGCCACCATAAGGAGTGCATGAAGCCTTGGACGAAATATACAAGAAGCCACTTCATAAATTTCTTCCAGAGGCTATTCTAGGTGCTGCGTCACCTTATTATTGGGCCAGGCCCATGTATTTTCGAAATACTTAAGTATAGGTTGTTTTTAGAGTCCGTATGTGTGGGGAAACAAGAGTTAGGGTTGGTTTCGGACCCCTCCTCCAAGGGCCATGAAATTCCCCCCTCTTCCTCCATATATACAGCCCTTACGGAGTCGTTTAGACTTTGGGTTTTGTATAGATTAAAAGTTCACCATACCTGCAACTTCGTGTACTTCGTTTGTGTCCAATGACCAGACCAAGACGTCACAGAACCCCAACTTCATCAATAAAGCTTTCCTCTTATATTCGTAATATCCAGATTGCAATTTCTATTTCTTGCTTGTTCTTCATTCCTTGCAGGAAATAGACCATCGTGGTCAGGTTGATCGTGCTCCGGCGTGGTCAATAACCTCTCGGAGTTGGTTTAGCGATTGCTAAGGCACGACGTCCTCGCACGTTCGTAGTCGGATCGTCAAAGTCGACTTCCACCAAAATGATAGCCACCATCTCATCGAAAGATCGGGCCCCTCGCCTCTATCAGTTTCCCCTCGTGTTCATCGTTCCTTTCATGAAAGATCAACCATCTAGGGTTCCACCCTACATCATAATCCTTTGCTAAACCTAACTAGTATGAGGAGGAGGTCTATCTATAGTCTTAGTGCAAATGGGGGGCGAAGTGATGGGGTACATGGGCCTCACCCCGCAACTGGACATAGCCAGGGGTCGGACGTTCAGATGCTCGGGACGGTCCGGACGTTCGTAGATCTTCGGACTTCCGTAGATTAGGTTCTGTCGCCGCGGTATCGGACGTCTGTAGGGGGGCGGTCGTCCGGTCTTCCTCAGATTTCCACTGTTGCCACTTGGGTGGTGTGGCGACGATCGTCCGGAGGTGCTCGGTCATCCAGGGCCTGGGAGGCGTCCATCGTCCGGACTCGTTCGGATGTCCGGCCGCTGTAGCCTTCGATGGGCTGGATTCCTTGGGACATTGTGGCCTTCATGGGCCAGACGTCCGGGCTGGGCCGGTCGTCCGGTGGCTGTAGCTTTCGTGGCAGCTCTTCTTCTTGTCCTTCGCTCTTGGTGTCCTCGCCGTCTTGTCCATTGGATGTAAATGTTTTGTGTCTTTCCTCCAAGTACCTGAGCGCACATAGTGTTTCCATATGAGGTAGTAGCCATGTCTCATGTGCCGAAAGTGGTAGTTCGGAAAGGAGCGAGTTCACCTTATCTTCGATAGCCTTTGCGCGTACTCTTGTCATTGGTCCAAGTTGTGTCGTGGGTGACATAGGTAGATCCATGGGGATGACCTTGGGATGCTCTGCATCACATGCTCAACTCCTATCGCCACCTTGGTTGAAGGGATAGTCCGATGCTCAATCTCCTCATACATAACACCTCCAAAGATGAATGTCGTAGGATGTGGCAAAACATTACTCTCCTCCGAGACCAAAGATAATGTCTCATGTGCGGTCTCGTAGCTTGACTCGGAGTATGAGTCCAATATGGGCGCTATCTTCATGTTGTCGAAGAGGCTCACGCTTGTCATCGTGGTCGAAGGGGATGGACCTAGCTCTACCTTCTTGTCGCCTTCTTGTTGTAGGAGGCCCATATGATGTGGCACCTCATAGCTCGTCTCCATGACCGAAGGGAAATTACCATGCTCGGCCATCTTCCTTGAGGGGCTTCCGAAGATGGAAGTGTCACCATCGCTCGTAGGTGGTTGCCTTGTTGTTGAAGATGTCGATGTAGGAAAACTCACGGGAAGTAGGTGAAGATGCCGTACGTTCGAAGGTGAAGATGCCTTGATAACACTTGGCGAAGATGCCGAAGTGGAGGTGGTAGTAGCCGTAGCATCCTCTTGGTGGTTCTTGTCTTGCGGACCGCGGTCTTCTCTTTTGCTCATGAAGCTTGGCCGTAAGTTGATTAGAGCTTGTTGGGACTTGTAGGTAGGCGCATCTCGAGCATCTTCATGTTGATGTTGTCGCTGTCGTACTTGAGCTCGATGGCGTTTGTCGTCGCGCACATGTTGCTTGGAGGTGACTTGCTCTTCATGACAATGTGGATCACGAACATGATGATGGTCACCATAAGATGTGGACATGGACGGCTTGCGCTTGCATCACATGGGCGCTCTAAAGATGATCGACTTCCTCGCCGTCGCCTTGAGGATGATGAAGGGGAAGACCAGTTGATCAACAATGTCTGAATCTCCTACATCCTTGCATCTTTCTCCTTCTTTTGTGCGAAAAAATTGTTGTTGAAGTAGTCCCTTATCCTAGCTTCCGAATGTTGTAAGTCGGTGGTGATGTTGCCGATGACTTGCATTGCTCGTTGTAGTCTGAAGTAGGGAGTTTTGTTGATGTAGTTGTACGCGCCATCGTTGTTGTGGAAGACCGGAGATGAAATGCCTTGCCTATCCATCACAAGACTCGAGAAAAAATTAGTGGGAGAAAGAGAAGAACTATACCAAATGTACCTTGACCGATGTTGAAAATGGATGTAACAAGGAAATAGCACAATTGGTACCGATCTCGTAAATTACTCACACCTACACAAACAAGGCTTATAATGGAACTTGGTGAGGATAGTGGCACAAAAATTTGATGCAAAATGTTAGCAAGAGTCAATAATGTTGAAAAAGATTCACAAATTTGCAAGTCAAACAAGTAGACCAATAGCAATATGTGGCACACGGAAACACACATACGGATAGATAAATGGGGTCGTGCAACTAAGGAATGAGCTCAAAATATGGAATCCACAGAAAAAGCTCGTGTTGCACAACTCAAGAGAGATGCTAGCACGATTGCTCAATAGGGGAACACGACACGTGTGCACAACCTATAAGATGCAAAATGTATCAACTTTCTATCCCAAGTATGCTATGTATGATGTTCCGGTGGTATGATCCAAGATGATCGGATATGACAATCTTATATGCAATGTGGTATGATGCTATGGCTATTGCTTAGAAGCTTGTTTGCTCTTTCTATTTTGCTTAAAAGCTTATTCTTATTCTTTTTGATATGGCCACAATGCACAAACCAAGATAGCAATTGTGTATATGCGGGAACAAACTTGAGGCACACAAGATGATATGATACCAAGATGATACCGATATGGTATGGTATGTATGCAATGGAAGGTGTAGATCAATAATCACTAATGTGCACAAGTAACATTGCCGGCAATACTCAAATGGCTAGTCTCGATAGGCAAGTAATGCAAAATGGGCTAGGGGTTATCAATGCAACTGCAAGGGGAATGTACAATGGAGTGATACCACGATACCAAGATTATATGGAGGTTACCGTCCATGGCGATGATGGGTGGCGGTGTTCTTGATGTAGATACCAAGATGATGGAGACTCGTCCCTAAGTAGCCGAAACACCTTAGGAAATGGAAAAACCGCGAACTCAAAATCTCAAATGACAGATGTCAAATGGTGGTAGCGGGAAAGCGGTGGTGGTTTTGTGGAAGCTCAATGGGATTGTGGAAAATGCAATGATGGGTTTTGAGACGCAAAGCGGAAATGGAGGGTATGGTGGTGGACTATACATGGTGTCAGAGTTGGAAGCATGATCCCTAAGTAGCCGAAACACCTTAGGAGACCCAACTCACAACACTAACAAAATTGGATTAAGTTGGGGTGGCGGAAGTGTGTGGTGGGCAAAACTATGCGGAAGTTATGGTGGTGGTTGATGAAGAAGCAACTGTCCCTAAGTAGCCTAAACACGTTGGGATACTCAAATCACAACTCAAACAACCACTAATGCGAAGGGGAACAAAATTAGTTAGGTTGCGGGAGGCTATGGTGGTTTTGCGGAAGTTATGGTGGAAGCCCTAGGCAAAGATGTCAAAGTTCAAAAAATTTGATGGAGTCAAAAGGTAATGGTGGTATTTTTATGGGATGGGGGATGTCAATAGCTTCAAAACGAGCTAAAGAACATCAAAAAATGGACTCCGGATGAATTAGTTATGGTCAAAACGGTGAAACACCGAAGGTTGAAATGCCAGGGGCAGGACATCCGGGGTCGAGGCCGGAAATCTGGGACCTAATGTCCAGAACCGCGCACGAATTGCGCTCCAGAAGCCGGATATCCGGGCATACGGGCGGATTTCTGGGCTCCAAATCCGAGGATGAACTCGAGGAACTCGATTTTGGGCGCAAAATTCGAGATATTTTGTGGATGGAAAGTGGGGAAACTTGGGGGAAAGATAGATCTACTCAAGACACAACGAATCCATGGATCAAAATCAACAAAACATCATCAAAACCAACAAATCACAAAAAAAATTGGGGGCTATTTTTGTGGGGAATTTTCGAATTTAGGACGAAATCAAAAAAATTAGGCTAGAAAACAAGGGGGTAGGGGCTCCAAATTCGTGATCAACCTTTCTCTAATCCAAGGTGATGTAGGGTGGAACCCTAGACGCCCGATCTTTCACAATTGAAGGGGATCCTACGAAGAACATGAAGAACACGAGGGGAAACACGAGGAAATGCTCAAATAGACAAGAAGCGATCACAAAGATATACACGATCCAAATCCAACAAAGGACGATGCATAGGGTAACTAGTTCATCTCCGTGAGGAGGTCTTGAAAGCACGATGGGATCTTCCCGAGAGGGGTCTTGAATCCAAGGTGGATCCTCTCCATAGAGGCTGCAGTCTCTCTCGTGGAGTAGATCTATATGGATGAGCAAAGCTCTATCTCTAAATGAGATAATCCTTTGTTAACCCTAACTAGGAGGAGGTGGAGGAGTATATATAGTCTGGGGCCATGAAGGGGTAAGTGGGGGATACATGGGCCTCGGCCTAATACTCTGTGCACATACAGGCGCCGGTCATCCGACGGGTATCGGACGTCCGGTGGCTCGCGAGGGTCCGATCGTCCGGTACTTGTCGAACGTCCAGCGTTTTGGCTCGGGATAGCCTCATCGGATATCCGGACGTTGTCGGTCGTCCGGTGGCTGATGGACATCGGACGTCCGACCTTGGTCGGTTGTCTGGCCGCTGTAGCTTTCATCGGCTGGTCCATCTAGCTGGTGGGGACTCCAGGCATCGGACATCCGGTGACTGTCGGACGTCCGGGAGCTGATGCTTCCTGGAAGCTCTTCCTCTTGTTCTGTGCGCTTGGTGTCCTTGTCATCTTTTCCATGGTCCTCCTCTTTGTTCCTAGTCATGCATAGCACATACATTTGAGGTAGTGGCCATGTCTCATATGTGGAAAGTGATGGTTCGAAGAGGAGCGAGTTCACCTTGCGTCCAATGGCGTATAGTCGAGGTCTCATCGTATGTCCTCTTGGGGCATGGGGAGTCGTCGTAGTGTACATGGGGATGATCATAGGATGCTCCGCATTAGGAGGTGGTTGAAAATTTTTGGCGACAAAAATTCAGATTCGTCAGGGTATTACGGACTTCTGGGGGTTTACGGTCGTCCGGTCGTCGGACATCCGAAGGCTGTCGGACGTCCGGTGCGTGTGCAATTTTGGGGACGGGATGAAGTGCTAGGGTTCATCGT
This sequence comes from Triticum aestivum, assembly GCF_018294505.1. Classification (NCBI taxonomy): domain Eukaryota; kingdom Viridiplantae; phylum Streptophyta; class Magnoliopsida; order Poales; family Poaceae; genus Triticum; species Triticum aestivum. Next base: position 333,320,719 of record NC_057803.1, read on the forward strand.
GGATGTGGCAAAAATGGTCAAATCTGGTTGATTTTGTGGATGAAAAAGGTGGAGACGAAGGGGGAAATCTAGATCCACTCAAGGAAAAGCAAATCCATGGATCAAATCCAACAAAATTTGATCACACCAACAAATGACACAAACATTCAGGGCTATTTTTGTGGGGAATTTTAAAATTAGGGACAAAATCAACAAACAAGGCTAGAAAACACAACGGGAAGGCTCCAAAATCGTGATCAACGTGGCTCTAGATACCAAGATGATGTAGGGTGGAACCCTAGATGGTCGATCTTTCACGAAAGGAGCGGATACCGCAAGGAACACGAAGAACACGCTGGGAAACACGAGGGGGAACGCGAGGGAAAACACGAGAGAAACACTAAAACCAACAAGAATGATCACACATATGCTAGATACTCGAACACAAAAAAGATACAAGATCCATAGTCAACTAGGGACGATACAAGTAGCACGATCTTCTCCATGACAAGGTCTTGATGTTCTTCCCGTAAAAGGGGTCTTGAATCCACTTGGGGGATCTTCTCCGAGGAGAAGGTAACCAAGTGGATGAGCAAAGCTCTCACACAAAATGAGCCCTTCATCGCGTTGGTTGCGAGGTTCTTGTTTGTTTGTGCAAGTCCTAGGCGACTTGTGTGTAGTCTCCTACTGGATTGATACCTTGGTTCTCAAAAACTGAGGGAAATACTTACACTACTTTGCTGCATCACCCTTTCCTCTTCAAGGGAAAACCAACGAGTGTTGAAGAGGTAGCAAGAAGGATTTTTGGCGCCGTTGCTAGGGAGATCTATGCACATGTCAAGACATACCAAGTAATCATCACAAACTCTTATTCCTCGCATTACATTATTTGCCATTTACCTCTCGTTTTCCTCTCCCCCACTTCACCTTTGTCGTTTTACTCGCCCTCTTTCATTCGTCCTTTTGTTTGCTCATGTTACCATGTGCCCTCTATTAGGTTGCATCCTCACTTGCTAAATATCTATTGTTACGGATCCTCATACTCTTGCTAATCTTTTTAAAAGATCCAATTATGATGAACCAATTGCTAGTGAGTTGAGTGCACTAGATTATCTTTAGGGATTTTTGCTTGAAATCTGTGAATCTGAAAATTGTGATGAAGTGCTCTATAAAGTGATTCATGATAGATCTTTGAATAAAAAGCATGATTGCAATGATGTTATTATAAATTCTATGAATGCAAATTGTGCTAATAATATGCAAAACCCTAAGCTTGGGGATTCTAGTTTTGCTATGTCCACTACTTGTTGCAATGATCATGATTGGGGTCATTCTTCTTATGATCTTGAAATTTTATTTAAGCCCCATGATGAATATGAGATTGATAATAGTGTTTGCAATAATATTGAAAGTTGTTTTGTAAGACTTTCAACTTTAGATCCCACATATTTGGAGAATGTTCAATCTTATGAAGTTTTTGATAAAAGTGGGTTTGGAGAGGTCGTGACTTTAGTTAATGTTAATCCCACTATTTTTGAAGAGTGTCAACTTTGCATACATGTGGATCGTGTCGAGAAAATTTTATATGATAGCTATATTGTTCAATTTGAGTATGATCCCACATGTAATTATTATGAGAGAGGAAAATATGATTGTAGAAATTTTTATGTTACTAAATTACCTCTCCTTATGTTGAGATTGCTATTGTTTCTTTCCACTTCCTTGCATATGCTAGTTTTTGCTTGCCTTGATAATTTATTTGCCTATAAGATGCCTATGCATGGGTAGTATGTTAGACTTAGATGTTATTTTCATATGCTTCATGATTCTCCCTTCGTGTTTCAATTGCTATCTTTCATGTGAGCATCATTAAAATTAGAGATGCCTAGCTAGGGGCGTTAAACGATAGCGCTTGTTGGGAGGCAACCCAATTTTATTTTTGTTCCGTGCTTTTTGTTCCTGTTTAGTAATAAATAAATCATCTATCCTCTGTTATGATTGTGTTTTTTATGTTTTAATTAATTTTTGTGCCAAGTAAAGCTTTATGATCTTCTTGGATGATTGTTGTTTGATCTTGATGAAAAAAACAGAAAGTATGCGCTCACGAGAATAATTTTCATTTTTAACCAGAGAGCGATAAAATAACAATTCGAACTTCAGTAGATCAATATACAAATTATTTAGGGCTTCCTAATTTGGTATGATTTTTGGAGTTACATAAGTATTCGAAACCTACAGATTACTATATACTATTCTGTTTTTGAAAGATTCTGTTTTTCGTGTGTTGTTTGCTTATTTTGATGAATCTATGGCTAGTATCGGGGGGTATGAACCATAGAGAAGTTGGAATACACTAGGTTTAACACCAATATAAATAAATAATGAGTTCATTACAGTACCATAAGTGGTGATTTGTTTTCTTATACTAACGGAGCTCATGAGATTTTCTGTTGAGTTTTGTGTTGTGAAGTTTTCAAGTATTTGGGTAAATATTTTAAGGACTTTGGAACAAGGAGTGGCAAGATCCTAAGCTTGGGGGTGCCCAAGGCACCCCAAGGTAAAATCCAAGAGCAACCAAAATCCTAAGCTTGGGGATGCCACGGAAGGCATCCCCTCTTTCGTCTTCATCTATCGGTAACTTTACTTGAGGCTATATTTTTATGCACCCCATGATATGTGTTTTGCTTGGAGCGTCTTATATGATTTGAGTCTTTTGTTTTTAGTTTACGACAATCATCCTTTCTGTACACACATTTTGGGAGAGACACACATGAATTAGAATTCATGAGAATACTCTATGTGCTTCACTTATATCTTTTGAGCTAGATAATTTTGCTCTAGTGCTTCACTTATATTTTCTGTTTAGAGCACGGTGGTGGTTTTATTTTGTAGAAATTATTGATCTCCCATGTTTCACTTATACTATTTTGAGAGTCTTTTAGAACAGCATGGTAATTTGCTTTGGCTATAAAACTAGTCCTAATATGATTGGCATCCAAGATGGGTATAATAAAAATCTTTCATATAAAGTGCATTGAATACTATGAGAAGTTTGATTATTTATGATTGTTTTGAGATATGAAGATGGTGATATTAGAGTCATGCTAGTTGAGTAGTTGTGAATTTGAGAGATACTTGTGTTAAATTTTGTGATTCCCTTAGCATGCATGTATGGTGAACCATTATGTGATGAAGTTGGAGCATGATTTATTTTTTGATTGTCTTCCTTATGAGTGGCGGTCGGGGATGAGTGATGGTCCTTTCCTACCAATCTATCCCCCTAGGATCATGCGTGTAATACTTCATTTCGATAACTAATAGATTTTTTCAATAAGTATGTGAGTTTTTTATGACTAATGTTGAGTCCATGTATTATACGCACTCTCACCCTTCCACCATTGCTAGCCTCTCTAGTACCGTGCAACTTTCGCAGGTACCATAAACCCAACATTTACCTTACTCAAAATAGCCACCATACCTACATATTATGGCATTACCATAGCCATTCCGAGATATATTGCCATGCAACTTTCCACCGTTTCGTTTATTATGGCATGATCCATCATTGTCGTATTGCTTTGCATGATCATGTAGTTGACATCGTATTTATGGCAAAGCCACCATTCGTAATTTTCCATACATGACACTCTTGATTCATTGCACATCCCGGTACACCGCTGGAGGCATCCACGTAGAGTCATATTTTGTTCTAATTCTTGAGTTGTAAGTAAATAAAAGTGTGATGATCATCATTATTAGAGCATTGTCCCAGTGAGGAAAGGATGATGGAGACTATGATTCCCCCACAAGTCGGAATGAGACTTCAGACGAAAAAAGAGGCCATAAAAAAAGAGAGAAGGCCCAAATAAAAAAATTAGAGAAAAAGAGAGAAGGGGCAATGCTACTATACTTTTTCCACATGTGTGCTTCAAAGTAGCACCATGATCTTCATGATAGAGAGTCTCATATGTTGTCACTTTCATATACTAGTGGGAATTTTTCATTATAGAACTTGACTTGTATATTCCAATGATGGGCTTCCTCAAAATGCCCTAGGTCTTCGTGAGAAAGCAGGTTGGATGCACACCCACTTAGTTTCTTTTGTTGAGCATTCATACATTTATAGCTCTAGTGCATCCGTTGCATGGCAATCCCTACTCACTCACATTAATATCTATTGGTGGGCATCTCCATAGCCCGTTAATACGCCTAGTTGATGTATTGCGCGAAGATTGAAAAAGTTTGAGAACATCAAAAGTATGAAACAATTGCTTGGCTTGTCATCGTGGTTGTGCATGATTTAAATATTTTGTGTGATGAAGATAGAGCTTAGCCAGACTATATGATTTTGTTGGGATAGCTTTCTTTGGCCACGTTATTTTGAGAAGACATAATTGCTTAGTTAGTATGCTTGAAGTATTATTATTTTATGTCAATATTAAACTTTTATATTGGATCTTTTAGATCTGAATTTTCACGCCACAGTAAAGAGAATTACATTGAAAATTATGTTAGGGAGCATTCCACATCAAAAATTCTGTTTTTATCATTTACCTACTCGAGGACGAGCAGGAATTAAGCTTGGGGATGCTTGATACGTCTCCAATGTATCTATAATTTTTTATTGTTCCATGCTATTATATTATCTGCTTTGGATGTTTAATGGGCTTTAATATACCTTTTTATATTATTTTTGGGACTAACCTATTAACTTAAAGCCCAATGCAAATTGCTGTTTTTTTGCCTACTTCAGTGTTTCACAGAAAAGGAATATCATACGGAATCCAAACGGAATGAAACCTTCGCGAGGATCTTTTTTGGAACAAACATGATCCAAGAGACTTGGAATGGATGTCAAGGAAGCAATGAGGGATCCACGAGGCAGGAGGGTGCGCCCCAGGGGAGTGGGCGCACGCCCCACCCTCATGGGCCCCTCATAGCTCCACCGACCTATTTCTTTCGCCTATGTATACTCTTATGCCCTAAAACCTTTGGGGAGAGCAACGAAACACCTTTTCCACTGCCGCAACCTTTTGTACCCGTGAGATCCCATCTTGGGGCCTTTTCTGGCGCTCTGCCAGAGGGGGATTCGATCACGGAGGGCTTCTACATCAACACCATAGCCTCTCCGATGATGTGTGAGTAGTTTACCACAGACCTTCGGGTCCATAGTTATTAGCTAGATGGCTTCTTCTCTCTCTTTGGATCTCAATACAAAGTTCTCCTTGATCTTCTTGGAGATCTATTCGATGTAACTCTTTTTGTGGTGTGTTTGCCGAGATCCGATGAATTGTGGGTTTATGAGTTGATTATCTATGAATATTATTTGATTCTTCTCTGAATTCTTATATGCATGATTTGATATATTTGCAAGTCTCTTCGAATTATCGGTTTAGTTTGCTACTAGATTGATCTTTCTTGCGATGGGAGAAGTGCTTAGCTTTGGGTTCTATCTTGCGGTGTCCTTTCCCAGTGACAGCAGGGGCAGCATGGCACATATTGTATTGTTGCGATCGAGGATAAAAAGATGGGGATTATATCATATTGCTTGAGTTAGCCCCTCTACATCATGTCATCTTGCCTAATGCATTACTCCATTCTTATGAACTTAATACTCTAGTTGCATGCTGATTAGCGGTCGATGTGTGGAGTAATAGTAGTAGATGCAGAATGTGATGCCTATATTCAGGATCATTGCCTTAGATATCATCATAACTATGCGCTTTTACATCAATTGCTCGGCAGTAATTTCTTCACCCACCGTAATACTTGCTATCTTGAGAGAAGCCACTAGTGAAACCAATGCCCCCGGGTCTACTTTACATCATATTAGTTTCCCATCAACTAGCCATTTCTGTCGCCATTTATTTTGCAATCTTTATTTTCCAATCTGTACCAAAAAATACCAAAAATATTTAAATTATTATCTTTACCAGATCTCACTTTCGTAAGTGACCGTAAAAGGATTGACAACCCCTTTATCGCGTTGGTTGCGAGGTTCTTGTTTGTTTGTGCAGGTACTAGGCGACTTGCATGTAGTCTCCTACTGGATTGATACCTTGGTTCTCAAAAACTGAGGGAAATACTTACACTACTTTGCTGCATCACCCTTTCCTCTTCAAGGGAAAACCAACGCATGCTCAAGAGGTAGCACCTCACGAGGCTTGGCCACTCGCGAGGGTCTTCTCTTGCCGAAGCTGAAGATGGGTCGTACCATGCCGTTGATGGAGCCACGCCATGGGTCGCAGGCACGCAAGTCTGGGTACCCTGGTTCTAAGAACGCCGACACTAGCTGATACATCTCCAATGTATCTATAATTTTTTATTGTTCCATGCTAGAATATTATCCATCTTGCATGTTTTATATGCATTATTATGCTATTTGATATCCGTTTTGGGATTAACCTATTAACCTACTACGAAGTGCCAGTTGCTGCTTTTTCCTTGTTTTTGTCTTCTACAGAAAATCAATAACAAACTGAGTCCAAATAGCATGGAACTTTTTGACGATTTTTCTAGGACCAGAAGACACCTATGAAGCTTCGGGAGGAGGCTAGAAGAGCCACGGATGGGCCATAAGCTCACCATGCGTGCCTTAGGGGGGTGCACACTCCATGATTGTGGGCCCACCATGGCACCTCTAACCCTAATATCATCTCCATGAATACCCAAATATTACCCGTATACCAGGAGGCACACCAAAAATACTTTTCTGCAGCCGCAAGTTACTGTCCTCATGAGACCCATTTGGAGACCTGTTTCGGTACTCTGGCGGAGGGGGATCCGATCACGGATGGCCTCTACATCAACCTTGCTCCCCTTCTTCTGATGTGTGAGCAGTTTCCTATCGCGGGATATCCACGGCCACCTATGGGACCAGGAGGCCCCTTGCTGGTTCGGTAAGGGGACGTCGCGTTGCACAAAGAGAAAACCAGCGCACGACAGCACGACAGAGAGCACACAAGAAATTTACCTAGGTTCGGGCCACCGTGAGGCATAAGACCCTACTCCTACTGTGGTGGATTGATGGTGGAATGGAGGTGGTGAGGCGTAGTACACTTGCCCGGAAGGGGTTGCCTATGGGTAGTTGTGACTACACGCGTATGGGTTTGTCAACTTTCTAACCTTCAACCCCTCCTACGGGTGCAATGGGCCTCCTTTTATAGATTAAGGGGTCACCACAATGGCAACGTAGTCATTATCCACTGATATGATAGCAAACAATGCTATCATACCTAACTCTCCGGGTTGACAGGGTGCATTAAATGCACCTCTTAGTGTCACATCACTGGTTACCCGGCAAGGCTTGCCGGGCTATCTTGCCAGCACCATGCCTGTTCTCTTGACACGTCGTAGGTAGGGTGTCATCTGTGGGTTTCTTCTATAGGAAATGGCTGCCATGTGGCGAATGGATGCCACTTAATCATCTTGCGTCTTGACAACACACTAATAGAAGACGTCGGTCGTGCTTGAGTGGTTGGTGGGGTGGTTTTGCCCCCGCGAGCCCCGGCAGACCTTGCCGGGGGCCTTTGTTGCCTGCTTTTGGTGGTGGCCTCGCCCCTTGCCGGGGTCATCTGCCCGGCAAGGGAGGCCCTTCTCTTGTAGTTATCTTGCTCCTCTGGCTCGATCTTCGACCCTCTGAATTGTATGTTGGCTCTTCAAATCTCTTGGTCCCCCAACCTTTCACTTAAGCTGGTGCCTCAATCTTGTTCTTGTGCCTATGCACAGTCTGGGCAACAGACCAAGGGTCTGTTGCACCGACAGAAGCCCCCGGGCTTTCCCCGAATGCGCTGCTAAGTGTCGTCAGGGTAGGGCCTAATGAGTGCACAGGCAGGGTTGATGAAGGGGTTGGTCTCTTGGAGTTTCCATTGCTACTTCATTAGCCTTGATTTCCGGCCAGTTTCTGGTTTCCCTGCGCATGGTGTAAAGCCAATAGTGGTGGGGCTGCTCTAGTAATGTCCCGTGAATGACCTTAACGCATGGGGTAGAAACTACCAATTTACTCTTCCCACAACGTGCCCTTATCCTTGGCCATGTATGCTGCATGCATCGCGCGGGGTAGCTAACGGCAGCGCGTGGCGTGGGAGAGCTTCTTGGAGAGGGTCCGCCCACCTTGAATTAGCGGAGGAGGGCGGTGGTCACCTATTGATGGAGCGGCTGCCCTTCCCTGCCTGGCCTATAAAAGGAAGGGGCAGAAGAGGGCGGAGTTGTCCATCTTTGCATTCTTCCTCTTCTTCCCTTGCTCTCTGCTTCTGCCGACGATGCCGAAGAGAAGAGCCAGGGGCCAGTCCCCGGGCTCCTACTTGGGATCTCCCTTGGATCTCACAGGATGGTTCGGGCGGCGCGGCGCCGACACCGGGAGTGGCAACCCCAGCATGCTTGCCACCGAGTCGCCCGTGGCCTTTACTTCAGTGGGAGGGGACGCGTCCAACACCATGTCGCAGCTTGAGATGCGCACGACGTGTGGTAGTCGACCGCTCCCCATTCTTCTTCCTTTTGCGGCATCGGGGAGGAGCAGTAGGAGAGATTCGTCGGTAAAGGCGATGAATCTGGCTCCTCTTGGGCGCGGTTTTCTCGTCGGACAGGAAGGCTCCTTGCTTTCTCACACGTCCCCAGGACGTGTGGTGACTTCCAATGTCAGGGCTCCCGAGGACGACCATGCTCTCTGTGGAAGAGTTTAGAGAGCATGGTGCCCGACGTGGTGGTCACGCCGAGGTCTTCGGGTGGTAGTGATGCGGATGGCAGCGGCAACCCACGACGCATCAAGAACGAGGATGACCGTTCCGACGAGTCATATTTGTCGGTGACTCCGTGCCTCCCATCTGGTCCTCTGGCAATATCACCATCCACGCCAGCCATCTGGTTTCTTCCTCCCTCGCCGGGGAGCGGCGCCGTCCTGATCCTAGGGAGGCGCCGAATCCCAGCCGTGCCCACCTCCGGCACCTTCGACTTCTTCCTGTAGGAGATGGGTAGGGCTATGATCACCAAAGCTATGGAAATCAAGGCAAATGGAGACCAAATCTCTTATACCACTTGTAGGATCAAAAGTATGTCTAGAGGGGGTGATTATACTACTTGACCAAATAAAAATCTAGCCTTTTCCCTATTTGAAGTCTTGGCAGATTTTAGCAACTTATCACAAGTCAAGCAATCAACCTACACATGCAATTCTAAGAGTATAGCAGCGAAATGTAAACCATTGCATATGAAGGTAAAGTGGAGGAGTTTGGAGGGAGCAAACGCAATGTAGACACGGAGATTTTTGCGTGGTTCTGATAGGTGGTGCTATCGTACATCCATGTTGATGGAGACTTCAACCCACGAAGGGTAACGGCTGCGCGAGTCAATGGAGGGCTCCACCCAGGAAGGGTCCATGAAGAAGCAACCTTGTCTATCCAACCATGGCCATCGCCCACGAAGGACATGCCTCACTTGGGTAGATCTTCATGAAGTAGGCGATCTCCTTGCCGTTACAAACTCCTTGGTTCAACTCCACAATCTTGACGGAGGCTCCCAAGTGACACCTAACCAATCTAGGAGACACCACTCTCCAACAGGTAATAGATAGTGTGTTGACGATGAACTCCTTGCTCTTGTGCTTCAAATGATGGTCTCCCCAACACTCAACTCTCTCACACAGATTGGATATGGTGGAAAGATGATTTGAGTGTAAAGCAACTTGGGGAAGGCTAGAGATCAAGATTCTTGTGGTTGGATTAGAATATCTTGGTCTCAACACATGAGTAGGTGGTTCTCTCTCAGAAAATGAGTAGTGGAAGTGTAGGCACGTTCTGATGGCTCTCTCTGCGAATGGAGAACGGGTGGAGGGGTTTATATAGCCTCCACACAAAATCTAACCGTTACACACAATTTACCAAACTCGATGGGACAAAAATAGTGAAACTCAGCCAGACCAATTTAGTTCAAAATGTGAATGTTAGGATTTTCGATGGGACCAACATGTCAACTCAGTGGGACCAATTGTGTTAGGATTAGGGTCTAACGTAATCTCAGTGAGACCGATCACCCGAACTCAGTGAGACCGATTTTTTTAATAGGCAAACAGAGAGTTGGTCAGGCAAACTCGGTGGGACCGATCGCTCATTTAGGTGAGACCGAAACATTATGAAAAGGAAATAGAGAGTTTGCATTGTGAACTCAGTGGGATCGATCACTCATCTCAGTTAGACCGAAACATTATGAAGGGAAACAGAGAGTTTCCAATCCCATCTCGGTGAGACCGAGATCCCTATCGGTGAGACATAACTGGCTAGGGTTTCTAGCTATGGCTGTGTCAAATGAACTCGGTGGCGCCGAATAGATCAAATTGGTGGGGCCAAGTTTGACTTTTGGTTTGGGACATATGTTGATATGAGAAAGTGGTTGAGAGCTTTTGGAGCATATCACTAAGCATTTTGAGCAAGGAAGCCATTAAGCAACACCTCATCCCCTTTTAATAGTATTGGCTTTTCCTATGGACTCAATGTGATCTTGGACCACTAAAATGAAAATATAGAGTCTTGAGCTTGTGCCAATATGTGTCCTTACCATTTTGAGGGGTCCACATCTCTAGTCCACGCCATGCCAATCATTGAACATTCTGAAAAGATTATATTGAATGGATATTAGTTCAATGAGCTATATGTTGTTAATAATTACCAAAACCACCCAGGGATTAGTTGCACTTTCAGTTGTTCCCATGTTATCCTGTAACAAAACATGATGTATGCCTCGTGTTTAGGTTCCATACTATTTTATGCTTGCATGGAACTGATGTCCTTTGCTTAATCTTAAAAGCGTGTTTATCCCTCTGAGCTTATATGCTTGTGTTCGTACTATTGGTCATTATGTATGTTCTGGTTGCTTGCCGGTATCATATTGCCGTGATTGTCGCAAGGGTCCGGCCCTTAACACTCATCTTGGTGTGAATGCATATCGGCAAGTTTTTCCTTGGTAGCTCCTGACGCAACCGCTTATTCTGTGAGCGAGGCTTTGGACAAAACAAATGTGCAGACAAAGAGCTAGGGATAAACGAATGTAAAAATTTAGGACTCATTAAGAGGAAATGATTCCATGTACTAAGCTTTTGCTCTTGTTCCTTCCCATCCCTTCCGGTTGCACGCGCTTGGCGTGCTCCTGATATCCGGAAAGACGGAGGCGAGGCGAATGGCTCTCTGGTTCCCGGTAGGGACCAATACACGCCATGCTTGCCTGGCGGGCAGTGGAAAATGGAGTCGGGCTTTCAAGGTCCCTCCTTCTCCCCCATCAATTCTTTCGAGCAATCCGGCAACGGCGCAAGGATCATGCCAGTGCGAATGGCCTTGCCGGAGCATACTTGCCGAGATATCGATCAATGGACTCGTACCGGCGTTCCACTCAGGATTTCCCTAAGTAGGGTAAATGCTGAACCGAGTATCACACGGTACTCATCGACATTGATGATGCTAGGGCCAAAGTAGCTCGATTGCCAACGAGGGAGAGAGATGGGGAAGAGGAACCTCGTTCCCGAGCGCCATGCCCCTTCTTCCCGGATGGTGCCCGAGTGGCGGTCACGCCGCCTAGGCTGCTTGGGAGGAGCATATCACCGCTGACACTAACCTCCACCATGGCTGTGGCACTGACGTGATGAGGCAATGAATAAAGCAGGGTGTAGGGACAACACCGCTCCACCACTCCGTCTTCATATCTCCATGGGCGCCGCTGACACCAAAAGCTTTGGCTGGGCTGCAATGGATACGACGCGCTGCTCACACTCTCAGGTTCGCGCAAGTGATCCACCTACCTGGCGTGCCAAAGATATGATGGGAAACGACAACCACCTATTGGGGCCCTGATGTAGGGTGGAACCCTATACGGCCGATCTTTCATGAAAGGAGCGGATCCCGTGATGAACACAAAGAACACGAGGGGGGAAACGAGGGGAATCACGAGGGGAAACACTAAAACCAACAAGAATGATCACACATGTGCTAGATCCTCAAAACACAAAGAGATACAAGATCTGAATCCAACAAAGGACGATACATAGGGTAACCGGTTCTTCTCCGTGAGGAGGTCTTGATGGGGCGGCCCAAGAGGGGGTCTTGAATGCAAGGTGGATCTTCTCCGAAGAGGGGTCGCGGTCTCTCTCGTGGAGTAGATCCGATATGGATGAGCGAAGCTCTATCTCTCAAAATAGCTATCACAACGCTGACCCTAACTAGAAGGAGGTGGAGGAGTATATATAGTCTAGAGCCACGAAGGGGTGAGTGAGGAGGGGATACATGGGCCTTTGGCCCGGTTAGGCACATGCAGGTGCCGGACATCCGGGCTGGGGGGCGGATGTTCGGGGCTTCGGGACGAGCCGGATGTCTGGGGTCGCGACCGGATGTCCGGGCTGAAGTGGAGGTTCAGCTGCTCTCTGGATACGTCGATGTCGGATTTCCAGGGGAGATGCTGGATATCCGGGCTGTCGGGAGGCGCCAGATGTCCGGGGTTGGCGCCGGATGTCCGGCCATTGAGGCTTGTTTGACAGACTGTTGGTGCAGTAGTTGGGCGGCTGCACAGGCGTCAGATGTCCTGCTACTGTAGCTTCAGCAGCTCCGTCTTCTTCTGTCGTCGCTTCCAGGCTTCCCTCGCGGATGGTGTAGTTGTTCCTTGGCGCTTGCACTCCTCCTCGTCGTCCGTAGTGTTCCGACAATACCTATGCATGCATACGAGTGGAGTGTAAAGTAGTATGCCATCCTGGAAGGGGTGAAGTGAGAACGTGTATAGGAGATGATTCACCTTTGTGTATGTGAAGTAGATGTCGCACGTGTCACCTGCCGAATGGACTCTTGACATGGTGATGTCCATAGGATACTCCGCATCATCTCCCCTCCCTTGGGAAAGATCCGACCTCGGATCAAAAACCAAATCACCATGGAAAGAGATGGCTTCACCGTGTAGAAGTGGACGTTCACCAAGTACTTGTCATCTTGAAGCTCGAAATGGGCACTCTCCAATGTTGCACCATCTCGTGGTTCCTTCAAAAGGAGTAAGGACAACAAACACTTGGAATAACAAATGTGGTTAGCGTTAGTGCAAAACCAAGCATTCAAGAGGTGAGTGACCAAACAAGTGTCGTCAATGGCATGTAAGCATATCAATCGAGCACAAGCAAAGATATCATGGGGACAAGCATGTAAATGTGAGGTAGTGATGCAAATATGTGTAACAAAAGAATAAGCATCTGCCTCAAAGTCATAGCAAGCATGGGCAAAGCGCTCAATGAAAGGTCTATGATAGGCATAAGAATCATTCACAACACCAAATAAAATGAAGTGTCTAAACACATGGGTCAAGTGCAAGACAATCCAAGCATAATGTGCATGGGGTGTAGTGAATATCATGTGGCACTCAACACAATGGAAAGAGAAATTGTTCATCATGTGTGAGGCAATCAAGGCAAGCATGTAGCAATCAATGGGACATGGCATATGTGAAGTGATGACATTGTTGCAACCAAACATATGAGAGGAGCAAGTAATCCAAGAATTGGATGCAACAGGCAAGGCATATATATCATGATGCATGGGAATGTGAAAATCATGAATGGAGGCAATATCACTAACATGTGTGCAAGCAAAGGGTCCAAGATGACAAATAAGTCTCATTTGGCAAGCAACACAAGTAGTATGATCCACAGTATGCATGCTCATGGTTTGGGGTTCTCAAAAGAGAAGGATATCACCTTGAAAGCATGTCCTTGTGCATCATTCACAATGTCGAAGCACAATCAAGTATGATGTAGAAGCTCCATGGTAGAAGGTGGTTCGCTCTCAAGAGCTCGAATTGTCAACTCACGTGACGTGGAAGTTGACACGAAGTCCAAGTATCCTACACATGCACACAACAAAAGAAAGAACGTATGCGCATGGTAGATAAACACATCATCCATCATGATGGTTCTCTTCTCTTACACATAACCATTAGAAGCACAAGTGCGGGAATAATATGATGCAATAATGACAATATTCATGGCACTAGGTATATGGTGCAAAGAGGTAAGACAAGCATGCTTCATAAGGAATATGTCAAAATCTCCGAATATATGTGAGAATGCTATGGGGGCAAACTCATTATCAAGACTAAAGGCATTGTTGCACTCAATACATGTAAAATTATCTAGCATGAGGGAGGCAACATATGGAGAGATATGACAAGAAGCAATAACAATCATGTGCAAAGCATCTAGATGGTTGTCATCAACTGCATTAAATGAGCAAGTATGAGTCATCGGTGATGCAACATAAGCAATCGTAGGAATCAAGTCGTGCAAGCTAGTAGTGCGAAGATGCAACATACTAGAGGAAATCATGGCAACCATGTCATCTGAGCAAATAATAGGTATAGGCAATGCACATGACACATCGCAAGCACAAACACAAAGCAATATCATAGTATCATCATAGGCATGGGGCACAAAGCAAACATGGCAATAGCAAGCAATATCTCCACCAAGCTTGCAAATACACATACAAGTACTAGAATCAATCATCATGTGTAATGCAAAGCATGGGTCACAGATGCATGTCAAAGGTATAGGAATGAACATATCATGCAAAGTGAACATGGCAATATGGGCATATAATAGGTAATGGACAATAACCCATAGCTAAGTGAGGGTCATGTAGAAGAAATGCGCGAAGTATTTGCGCGAAGAGAGTGGTGGGAAAGACAATCCATGGGATCCCAAGTCATCATTGCTCGCTAGAGCTCGTTTTGTCAACTCGTGGGATTGCGAGGTTGACAAATATTCATAGTTACCTACACAAAAGAAACACAGACCAAAGAAATTGTGTGTGTGGTAAATGTACACATCATCCATCATGATGTGTATGTGCACATGTGAGTTAGCACAAGGTAAGCATTGCTCAAAGAAATTTGATGCTTGGTATAAGAACATGTCATCCATCATGATAGAATAGTTGTTATGTATAACACGATGGGGACGCAAATTGACCATACAAGTATAGCAGGTGTGTGGCACAAGAATAGCATTTTTATTCATGGGGAACATATTGTGCACACAAGTATTGGGATCATGCAATGAATGGGACGAATCAAAATCTCCAAACATGTATGAGGAAACTATGGGGGTCTCCTCATGAGCAATATTGGAAACATCATATGGAGAAAATGGACAACATCCAAAACAATGCATACCCAAAGCTAGGTGGTCATGGCATGACATATGAGATAAATGATGCAAAGGGAGCATATCAATATCATCACAAGAAAAACAAATGCCACTAACGATGGGCTTGTAATCTATGCCATATGTGCAAATTGGGTTCATTTTAATGACATATGCATAGTCACTATGATGAGATTGCAAGTATGACATATGATGGATCTCATGCATAGCATATGACAAGTCAAGCGGATTGGCCAACATTATGTGACCTAAGGAATTGTCACAAGAACTCCTATGTAACATGGCATCACAACTAATAGACTCCACAAGGAAATCATCATACTCATCGTAAATGGGTAAATCATCGCATGGGAAAGTCGAACTAGCATGAATCATGGAAATAGGTTGATCAACATCATGCAAGCACTCAATGTCAAGAATGTCCACTAGTGGGACTAGAGCATCACCGTCACCTATGTTACCATTTTCATTCCACTCAAGTGCTGTAGGTGAGGTGGGAAATACCAAATGGTGGTCATCTTCATCTTGATGGAATCATGTGGGGGTGCATCATATTCCACCATGGCCATCATCTTGTCCAAAGGTAGGACGTAGTCGTCGCGAATCGGCACGTCATCATATTTGGGACCTAGCACCAAATGAGAAGGCACAATAGAGGTAGAGGTTAAGTCATTAGAAATCGAAGTAGCCTCACTCTCTCTATGTGATGGTTCACTCACTCCCTCAAGGTAGGTGCACTCAATCTCACGTATGGTAGAGTCACTCATCTCACTCAAGTGGTGGGGTTTGTGGCTCTCCTCACATGGGAATTGTGGCAACACATCATATATGGGGATAGTGGTGAAGTCACTCTCACTCTCTATATGGTGGCAAAAGTCACTCAAGTCATCATATGTCACCGTGGTCGAAGGGAAAATCCCATGCTCAACCATCTCGTCATCATCGCCGTTGATGAAGGCCGAAGATGGCACATCCTTGCTCGTCACCTCCTAAGATGGAAGCATCATCCTTGCTCGTCACCTCGTCGCTCGCCTCCAAAGCTTGGTCCTTGAGGGTCTCCGTAGTCGTACTTGTCGCCGCACCATCTTGAAAAAGAGTCAAAGTAGACTCGGCATCATCAATGCCACATAGAGGGATGGCGGTGAAGTCGAACTTGGGAGCATCGTCTTGGAGCTCACCGGGCTTGGACATCTTGGTGGTACTATCCTCATGCGCGCCTTCTTGGAGCTTGGTCTTCGAGAAATGTGCTTGGGGTCGAGAAGCCTTGGCCTTCATGAGTTCTTGTTCCACCTTGAGAGCACCAATGTAATAGTCGCCGAGGGACTTGTAGTTCTCGAGGAAGAGAGTCTTGGAGATGTCGTTGTGCAATCCCACATGAATTAGAACTTCATCGGAATGGGGTCGTCCACACCGGCTCGTCGCAAGGCTTTCTTCATCTCCTTGAAGTACTCGTCGATGGACCTGGATCCTTGGGTGGTGTTCTCCAATTAGCGTACAAGTTGTTCCATGTAGGTTGGTAGCACGAACTCGCGCCGCAAAGCTCTCTTCGTCTTGGGCCAACTCATGTTGTAGGTCTCTGAAGGTGTGTGAAGCCACCATGTGGACACGTAGTCGTGGAAGTTCCTTGTGGGGCACTTCACTTGATCTTCGGGAGGAACTTGATGTAGCTTGAGGTAGTCATCCATCAAAAGCTCCCACTCGAGATACTCCTTGGGTTCTAGAGTCCCATAGAAAGGAATCTCATGGTCGGTGTCGAGGTCATAGTAGCTCGTGGAAGTCGCGGACTTGATCTTGGGGATCTTCTCTTGAAGTTCTTGTGGGCGAAGATGTTGTATGTCCATAGGCTAAGATGCCTTGAAGCCGCTTGGTGAACATGCCAAGGGAGATTGTGAAGTCGTTGAGCAGTTGTTGGTGTTGATCTCTTGACCTTCACATTCGTGGTGGTGATGGTGTTGATGCCGATGTGACCTTGCCGGAGATGGTAGCTCGGAAGCGTGTGTACTTGAGCGTATTCTCGAAGATGAGGAAGATCTCTTGTAGGACTTGATGAGGGCCTTGATCTCCTCCATTTGAGCTTGCATCTTAGCGTCGGTGGAGTTTTGCGTGGCATCGAACTCGTCGTTGTTGTTGTATACCGAAGATGAAATGCATTGCCTATCCATCACAAGACTCGAGCAAATATGAGTGGAGAAAGGAGAAGAACTATACCAAATGTACCTTGACCGATGTTGAAGATGGATCAATGGTCACTCAATTATGTAACAAGAAAATAGCACAATTGGTACCAATTCTTGTCGGTTTCTCACACCTACACAAATAAGGCTTATGGTGGAGCTCGGTGAGGATAGTGACACAAAAATTTGATGCAAAATGTTAGCAAGAGTCAATAATGTTGAAAGATAGTCACAAATTCGCAAGTGAAACAAGTAGACCAATGGAAATATGTGGTACACGGGAACACACACATGGATAGATAAATGGGGTCGTGAAACCAAGGAGTGAGCACAAAATGTGGAATCCATGGAAAACGCTCGTGATGCACAACTCAAGAGAGACGCTAGCACGATTGCTCTATAGGCGGATACAACACTTGTGCACAACCTATGATATGCAAAATGTATCGACTTTCTATCCCAAGTATGCTATATATGTATGATGTTCCGGTGGTATGATCCAAGATGATCGGATATGACAATCTTATATGCAATGTGGTATGATGCTATGGCTCTTGCTTACAAGCTTCTTTGCTCTTTCTCTTTTGCTTAAAACCTTATTCTTTTTTTGTATATGGCCACAATGCGGAATGCACAAACCAGGATAGCGATTGGGTATATGCGGGAACAAACTTGAGGCACAAGAGATAATATGATGATACCAATATGATATGGTATGTATGCAATGGAAGGTGTAGCTTGATGATCACTAATGTGCACAAGTAACGTTGCCGGCAATACTCAAATGGCTAGTCTCGATAGGCAAGTAACGCAAAATGGGCTAGGGGTTAACAATGCAATGGCAAGGGAATATACAATGGAGGGATCCCACGATACCAAGACGATATGGAGGTTACCGTCCGTGTCGATGATGAGTGGCGGTGATCTTGTGGAGATACCAAGATGATGGAGACTCGTCCCTAAGTAGCCGAAACACTTTAGGAAACAGAAAAACCACGAACTCAAAATCTCAAATGTCAAATGGTGGTAGCAGGAATGTGGTGGTGGTTTTGTGGAAGCTCAATGGAATTGCGGAATGGCGATGATGGGTTGTGGAGTACGCAATGCGGAAGTGGAGGGTAAGGTTGGCTATACACGGTGTCGGAGTTTGAAGCACGGTCCCTAAGTAGCCGAAACACCTTAGGAGACACAACTCACAACACAAACAAAATTGGGCTAAGTTGGGATGGCGGAAGTGTATGGTGGTCAAGCCTATGCGGGAGTTATGGTGGTGGTGGTTGATGAAGAAGAAATCATCCCTAAGTAGCCTAAACACCTTAGGAGACTCGAATCGCTACTCAAGCAACCAAAAATTCTATAAGGAACTAAATTGGTTAGGTTGCGGAAGTCGGTGGTGGTTATGCGGAGGTTGTGGTGGAAGCCCTTGGCAAAGATGCCAAAGTTCCAAAAATTTGATGGAGTCAAATGGTGATGGTAGTATTTTTTTTGGGAAGGGTGATGTCAAGAGATTTTCAACGAGCTAAAGAACACGAAAATCGGACTCCGGATGAATTAGTTATGGACAAAACGGTGAAACGGGGAAGGCTGAAATCCCAGGGGCTGGACATCCGGGGTTGTGGGCCGGATATCCGGGGGTGTATATCCAAAACCGTGCAGATTTGGCACTCCAGGAGCCGGATGTCCGGATTGGGGCCCGGATGTCCGGCCCGAAGATTCCAGATCTCGTTTGGGGCAGAAATTTTCGAATTGGGGGCGGAAATGGATGATTCCAAAGGCAAAATTGGAGAGATTTCTTGGATGGAAAGTGGGGAAAGGTGGGGATATGCTAGATCCACTTAAAACCAAGAAAATCTATGCATCAAATCCAACAAAACTTCGTCAAACCAACAAATCACAAAAAATTATTGTGGCTATTTTTAGTGGGGATTTTTGAAATTGGGGAAGAACACAACAAAATTAAGATAGAAAACAACAAGGGGAGGCTCCAAAATCGTGATCAAAACGTGGCTCATGATACCAAGATGGTGTAGGGTGGAACCCTATACAGCCGATCTTTCACGAAAGGAGTGGATCCAGCGATGGACACGAAGAACACGAGGGGAATCACGAGGGGAAACACTAAAACCAACAAGAATGATCACACATGTGCTAGATCCTCGAAACACAAAGAGATACAAGATTCGAATCCAATAAAGGACGATACATAGGGTAACTGGTTCTTCTCCATGAGGAGGTCTTGATGGGGCCGCCCAAGAGGGGGTTTGAATGCAAGGTGGATCTTCTCCGAAGAGGGGCTGCAGTCTCTCTCATGGAGTAGATCCGATATGGATGAGCGAAGCTCTATCTCTCAAATGAGCTATCACTACGCTGACCCTAACTAGAAGGAGGTGGAGGAGTATATATAGTCTAGAGCCACAAAGGGGTAAGTGAGGAGAGGATACATGGGCCTTTGGCCCGGTTAGGCACGCGCAGGTGCCGGGCGTCCGGGCTGGGGGCTGGATGTCCGGGGCTTCAGGACGAGCCGGATGTCCTGGGTCGCGGCCGGATGTCCTGGCTCAAGTGGAGGTTCAGCTGCTCTCTGGATACGTCAATGCCGGATTTCCAGGGGAGATGCCGGATGTCCGGGCTGTCGGGAGGCGCCGGATGTCCGGCCGCTGAGGCTTGTTCGGCCGACTATTAGTGCAGTAGTTGGGCGGCTGCACAGGTGCCGGATGTCCAACCTCTGGCCTGGATATCCAGCCGTTGTAGCTTCAGTAGCTCCGTCTTCTTCCGTCATCGCTTCCAGGCTTCCCTCGCGGATGGCGTAGTTGTTCCTTGGCAGTTGCACTCCTCCTCGTCATTTGTAGTGTTCCGACAATACGTATGCATGCACACGAGTGGAGTGTCAAGTAGTATACCATCCTCAAAGGGGTCAAGTGAGCACGTGCATAGGAGATGATTCACCTTTGTGTATGTGAAGTAGATGTCGCACGTGTCACCCGCCGAACGGACTCTCGACATGGTGATGTCCATAGGATGCTCCGCATCAGGCCCCTTTCTGGTTTGGCAGGGGGGGATGGCATGTCGCACAAATAGCAGAGGAGTGTGGAACAGCGCAATAGAGATCTCGCGGGCAATATTTACCAAGGTTTGGGCCGTCATGAGGTGTAAAACCCTACTCCTGCTTTGGTGGATTGATAGTGCAAAAATATAGCGCTCTTGCCCGGCAGGGTTGCCTTGGGGGGAGAGGAGCTACATGCACATGAGTGGGAGGAGGTCTGAATCCTTTCTACGGTTGCCATGGTCCTCCTTTTATAGACAAAGGGGTCACCACAGTGGAAAATCAGTCATTAAGCACTGATTAGATAGCAAACAGTGCTATCATGCCTAAATCTGCAGGATGACAGAGCGCATTAGATGCATTGCTCTACGTCATATCACAGCTCGCCCGACAGGGGCTCCCGGGCTGTTTTGCCTGATTCGCGCCTGCTTGCTTGACACGTCGTAGGAAGAGTGTCATTTGGAGGTATTTTCTGTAGGAAGTGGCTGCCATGTAAGGAACGGAGAACTTGGAACAAGTTCGATGATAACGATGGATTTGTGTTTTGTGCTAACAAGCTATGCATTCCAGCTAGCTCCATTCGTCTTTTGTTGTTGCAGGAGCCGCATGGAGGAGGATTAATGGGACACTTTGGCGCGAAGAAGATGGAGGATATACTTGCTACACATTTCTTTTGGCCAAAGAAGAGAAGGAATGTTGAGCGCGTTGTTGCTCGCTGCACTACATGTCAAAAAGCTAAGTCACGACTCAATCCTCATGGTTTATATATGCCTTTGCCTATACCTAGTGTTCCTTGGGAGGATATATCTATGGGCTTTGTTTTAGGTTTACCTCGAACAAAGAAGGGGAGGGATAGCATATTTATTGTCGTGGATAGATTTTTGAAAATGGCACACTTTATACCATGTCATAAAAGCGATGATGCTGTTAATGTTGCTGATTTGTTCTTTCGTGAAATTATTCGCTTGTATGGTGTGCCAAGTACTATTGTTTCAGATCGTGATACTAAATTTCTTAGCCACTTTTGGAGATGTTTATGGGCTAAGTTGGGGACTAAACTGCTTTTTAGTACTATTTGTCACCCCCAAACTAATGGACAAACTAAAGTAGTCAATAGAACATTGTCTACTATGCTTAGGGTTGTTTTGAAGAATAATAAGAAAATGTGGGAAGAATGATTGCCTCATATTGAATTTGCTTATAATCGTTCATTGCATTCTACTACTAAGATGTGCCCTTTTGAAATAGTATATAGTTTCCATCTTCGGAGAAGGTTAATTTTGATGCTTAAGAATGTGTCGAATTGATTTTAAAAATGCATGAGTTAACTAAGGAAAACATTGAGCGTATGAATGCCAAATATAAACTTGCTAGAGATAAGGGTAGAAAACATGATGTGTTTGCACCTGGAGATCTTTCTTTGTTACATTTGCGTAAGGATAGATTTCCTAATTTGTGCAAATCAAAGCTAATGCCATGTGCTGATGGTCCTTTTAAGGTGTTAAAGAAAATAAATGATAATGCATATAAACTTGAGCTGCCTGAAGATTTTGGGGTTAGTCCCACTTTTAAATTGCAGATTTGAAGCTTTATTTGGGGGAGGAAGATGAGCTTCCGTCGAGGACGACTTCATTTCAAGAAGGGGAGGATGATGAGGACGTCAATACCATTGTTACCCCCATAGCCCCTACTACTATACATACAGGACCAATTACTAGAGCTCACGCACGCCAATTGAATTACCAGGTACTTTCGTTTCTTGGTAACGATTCTAATGTTCATGAGAATATGATGCTGCCTAAATTGGAAACATTTGTTTTGCTTACAAATGAAGGGCCTAGCTTGGACAAGACAGATGAAGCTTGGAGAAAGTTCAAGCATGGAGATGATGGCATGCGCAAGGGGAACAAGAACGAAGTTACAAGTGATTATTCTAAGAATTTGAAGCCATCATAATGAGTGCATGAAGCCTTGGACGAAATATACAAGATGTCACTTCATAAATTTCGTCCAGAGGCTATTCTAGGTGTTGCGTCACCTTATTTTTGGGCCAGGCCCATGTAATTTCGAAATACTTGATTATAGGCTAGTTTTAGAGTCCGTATGTGTGGGGAAACAAGAGTTAGGGTCGGTTTCGGACTCCTCCTCCAAGGGCCACGAAATTCCCACATTTCTCCTCCATATATACAACCCTTAGGGCATCGTTTAGACTTTGGGTTTTGTTTAGATTAAAGTTTGCCATAGCTGCAACTTCGCGTACTTCGTTTGTGTTCAACGACCAAACAAAGGCATCATAGAACCCCACCTTGATCAATAAAGCTTTCCTCTTATATTCGCAATATCCAGATTGCAATCTTGGTTTCTTGCTTGTTCTTTGAGGGAGTCCTGGATTAGGGGTCTCCGGACAGCCGGACTATATCCTTTGGCCGGACTGTTGGACTATGAAGATACAAGATTGAAGACTTCATCCCGTGTCCGGATGAGACTCTACTTGGCATGGAAGGCAAGCTAGGCAATACGGATATGTATATCTCCTCCTTTGTAACCGACCTTGTGTAACCCTAGCCCCCTCTAGTGTCTATATAAACCGGATGATTTTAGTCCATAGAACAACATACAATCATACCATAGGCTAGCTTCTAGGGTTTAGCCTCTTTGATCTCGTGGTAGATCAACTCTTGTAATACTCATATCATCAAGAACAATCAAGCAGGACATAGGGTATTATCTCCATCAAGAGGGCCCGAACCTAGGTAAACATCATGTCCCCTGCCTCCTGTTACCATCCTCCTTAGACGCATAGTTCGGGACCCCCTACCCGAGATCCGCCAGTTTTGACACCGACATTGGTGCTTTCATTGAGAGTTCCACTGTGTCATCACCATAAGGCTTGATGGCTCCTTCGATCATTGCTTGCGATGTGGTCCAGGGTGAGGCTTTCCTCCCCGGACAGATCTTCGTATTTGGCGGCTTCGCACTGCAGGCCAATTCGCTTGGCCATCTGGAGCAGATCAAGAGCTACGCCCCTAGCCATGAGGTCAGATTGGGAAACTTGAATTACACAGGCCGACATCCGCGGAGACTTGATCTTCGATGGATTCGAGCCCATGTCGGATGCGCCGCACAGTCGCGACGAGCATGACGTAACTCTGCCGTCGGACAATGTTCGGGAGATCGCATCCGCAATTACTCCGGCCATCAATCCGGACCAAGTCGCGCCATTCGAGAGCGGAGGGATGGACCCCGCCATGGAGGCCACACTCTCAGTGGCGATAGAGCTGGATACTGACTTCACCCCTTACAAGAGCCGTGTCGCCGAACCCACTGGATTCATCTCCGGCCACGGACTCCGAGCCGCTCACATCCGTGCCCGTCGAGTCCGACTGGGCGCCGATCATGGAGTTCACCTCCATGGATATCTTTCAGCACTCACCTTTCGGAGATGTGCTAAACTCATTAAGGTCTCTCTCCCTGTCGGGAGAACCTTGTCTGAACTATGTCCGGCTAGAATGGGATGCTGACGACGAAGAAATTTGCTGCCCACCCACCACCCACTTAGTAGCCACTGTCGACAACTTAACCGACATGCTCGACTTTGACTCCGAAGACTTCGACGGTATGGACGATGAAGCCGGAGACGAACAGGATCCACCGCCCTCAGGGTGCTGGACCGCCACCTCATCATACGATATATACATGGCGGACACCCCCAAAGAAGCCAATGGCGAGGAGACAGCGGAGGATGACCCCTCCAAGAAGCAACCCAAGCGCCGACGTCAGCGGCACCGCTCTAAGTCCCGCCACAGCAAGAGCAGTGATACCGACACAGGAGATAATAACACTCCGGATAGCGCCGAAGACAACAACAATCCCCTCCAGCATGGTCGGGCAACAGATGGAGAACTGGAGGAGGACAATTACATGCCTCTCTCCGAAGACAAGGCGAGCCTCGGCGACGACGAGTTTATCATGCCTGAGGACCCCGTCGAGCAAGAGCGCTTCAAGCGCCGGCTTATGGCCACGGCAAAAAGCCTGAAGAAAAAACAGCAACATCTTCAAGCTGATCAAGACTTGCTAGCAGACAGGTGGACCGAAGTCCTTGCGGCCGAGGAGCATGACCTCGAGCGCCCGTCCAAGAGTTACCCAAAACGCAGGTTGCTACCTCACCTTGAGGAGGAAGCATTGAAACCTCATTCACCAGTGTACGATGGGGCTGACCGCCACTACGCGGCCGAACCAGAGAGGCGTTTCAGCCTACAGTTCAGACCGCACCCCGTCGCCACTCATTCAAAAATACTAAGGCCCGGGGCAACATAGAGGACCTACGAGACATCTTGGACAATAAGGCAAAAATCACAAGGTAAATATATGGGACACGGGCACGCGCGCCCACACGGGACGATGATCGTCGCGCCAGATACACCAATAGTAAATCCGGCCGGGCCGAATACAGCAGACAAGACTCATACGAACTACGTCGGGATATAGCCCCGCACAGAGGCGCCGCACACCCCCTATGCTTCACTGATGAAGTTATGAATCATGAATTCTCGGAGGGTTTCAAACCCGTAAATATCGAATCATACGATGGCACAACAGATCCTGCTGTATGGATTGAGGATTTCCTCCTTCACATCCACATGGCTCGTGGCGATGATCTACATGCCATCAAGTACCTCCCACTAAAACTCAAAGGACCAGCTCAGCATTGGCTAAATAGCTTGCCAGCAGATTCCGTCGGCAGTTGGGAGGATCTGGAAGACGCATTTCTTGACAACTTTCAGGGCACTTATGTGTGGCCACCGAATGCTGATGACTTGAGCCACATAACCCAACAGCCAGGGGAATCGGCCAGACAATTCTGGACACGGTTCCTAACTAAGAAAAATCAAATTGTAGACTGTCCGGATGCAGAGGCCCTAGCGACATTCAAGCATAACATCCGCGACGAGTGGCTCGCCCGCCACCTCGGCCAGGAGAAGCCGAAGTCTATGGCAGCCCTCACGACACTCATGACCCGCTTTTGCGCGGGCGAGGACAGTTGGCTGGCTCGCATCAACAATACATCGAGGAATCTGGATACCTCGGATACCAAAGATGTTAGCGGTAGGCAGCATCGTAATAGACCAAAGCGCCGCAATAACGGCGATAACACCGAAGATACGGCAGTCAATGCCGGATTGAGAGGCTTTAGATCCGGTCAGCGGAAAAAGCCATTTAAACGAAATACTTCGGCTCTGTCTAGTCTGGATCGCATACTGGATCGCTCATGTCAAATCCACGGCACCTCCGACAAGCTAGACAATCACACCAACAGAGAATGCTGGGTGTTCAAGCAGGCCGGCAAGTTAAATGCCGAGAACAAGGACAAGGGGCTGCATAGCGATGACGAGGAGGAGCCCCGGCTGCCGAACACAGGAGGATAGAAGGGGTTTCCCCCTCAAGTGAAAACGGTGAACATGATATACGCAACCCACATTCCCAGAGGGAGCGGAAGCATGCACTAAGGGACATCTATGCGATGGAGCCCATCGCCCCAAAGTTCAACCCATGGTCTGCTTGCCCGATCACCTTCGATCGCAGGGACCACCCCACTAGCATCCGTCACGGTGGATCCGCCGCACTGGTCCTAGACCCCATCATTGACGGATTTCACCTCACTCGAGTCCTTATGGACGGCGGCAACAGCCAGAACCTGCTTTATCAGGATACAGTGCGAAAAATGGGTATCGATCCCTCGAGGATCAAACCCAGCAAAACCACCTTTAAAGGCGTCATCCCAGGTGTAGAGGCCCATTGCACAGGCTCAATCACACTGGAAGTGGTCTTTGGATCACCGGATAACTTCCGAAGCGAAGAGTTAATCTTCGACATCGTCCCGTTTCGCAGTGGCTATCATGCACTGCTCGGACGGACAACATTTGCAAAATTCAATGCAGTGCCGCATTACACATACCTCAAGCTCAAGATGCCAGGACCTCGGGGGTCATAACAGTAAATGGAAACACAGAACGCTCGCTCCATACGGAAGAGCACACTGCGGCCCTTGACAGCAGAGCACAAAGTAGCCTGTTCAAGGCAGACCACTCATTCGGCGTCATGGCCCCCGGACACCTTCAAGCGAGTCCGGAACAAGCTGCAACAGGATCGCCTAGCACGATCAGAGCTCGCCTAGCAATTCGGCCCCCATCCCAGTCCCAGTGAAGCGACGAAATCCGTGCCGCGCGTACATAACTACTGCATTGAAAATACCATGGACATAGGCGGGGGCACGATCAGGACACGCCCCGCATTGTGGCTTAACCACACTAGGGGTTGTATACCTTTGACATTCCTTTTCTCTTTCAGGGCCTAACTCTTTGGAAGCCCTTTCCGGCAGTACGATTGCCGGACACATTCCGGAAGCAACAACCAAGGCGGCAAGAAGCTAAGATGAACACGGGAACCGCCAGGTGGTCTCTAGTAATACTTGATATACCCACTTTTCACTATTTATGCGTAGCTTGCCCTGGGATAGGACATTTCGAATTGTCCTACTTTATGCTTATTGCACTACTTGTACCAAGTACGCTTCGACGTATTATTCAAATAACAATGCATATCATTAATCTGTCATTGCATTATTTAAGTCTTTCTCTTTCTCTTATATGTCCATTTACGACAATCCGCACCCGCACGTTCAGGTACGGTCAGTTCGCCAGGGGTCCTCGTTTACCCCATAATACGGCGCAAGAAGTCCGAACACTTTCGACAGTGCGGCACCCCGAACTTATAGCATTATATGCATCAGCTCCGAATCATGTCTTTGGTCAAATGTTGGGTCGCCCGGCTCCCATGCTTTGGTACCTTATGTTCCGCTATATCGGCTAAGGTAGCGGTGGGAGAACTACTGTGATTGTGTTCCGGTTCTTCCGGACGAGCACCTCAGTAGAGAAAGCCAAAAACTGACTGTCATGATAAGGCAAGAGACTGGTCGCTATTCGAGAGGTCTCAAGTCCTTAAAAAGACTTTTTCCGCTTCGGGCTAGGAGTCGGCCTTGTCCGGCTTAGGCGTGTATAGCGCCCCAAATTCGGAATACCAGGGGCTTTGCCAAAAATTTAAAATCATAGACTTCTATGCCTAAGTGAGAGTGATAAAGCATTATAGTCCGATTGCCTGGTTCGTTGCGCTGAACACCTCCCTTGAAGGACCCAAAATTGGGGTAAAGAGTGTTTAGGTTTATCCCGAACACCCCAGTACTAGTTACATGGGGATAGAAGCCGACGACTGGCCAACTCTCAGATTTTATAAAAGGCTGCACAGAAGGTAATATTTTAAATTGAGAAGTGTCGCATGACGCAAACAAACTCATTTCATATTACAAGATCACATGGGCATGTTCATTCAAAAATTACATCCTTGGCACACTCATCTGCCACTAAGCGGGAACCCTTCAGGATATTCTCATAGTAATTTGATACGTCTCCAACGTATCTATAATTTTTGATTGCTCCATGCTACTTTATCTACTGTTTTGGACTATATTGGGCTTTATTTTTCACTTTTATATTATTTTTGGGACTAACCTATTAACCGGAGGCCCAGCCCAGAATTGCTGTTTTTTTTTGCCTATTTCAGTATTTCGAGGAAACAGAATATCAAACAGAGTCCAAACGGAATGAAACCTTTGGGAACGTGATCTTCTCACCGAACGTGATCCAGGAGACTTGGACCCTACTCCAAGAAGTTTCCGGGGAGGTCACGAGGGTGGAGGGCGCCCCCCTGGGCGCGCCCCCTGCCTCGTGGGCCCCTCGGAGCTCCACCGACGTGCTCCTTCCTCCTATATATACCTACGTACCCCCATTAGACCAGAGACGGAGCCAAAAACCTAATTCCACCGCCGCAACTTCCTGTATCCGCGAGATCCCATCTTGGGGCCTGTTCCGGAGCTCCGCCGGAGAGGGCATCCATCACGGAGGGCTTCTACATCAACACCATAGCCCTTCCGATGAAGTGTGAGTAGTTTACTTCAGACCTTCGGGTCCATAGCTAGTAGCTAGATGGCTTCTTCTCTCTTTTTGGATCTCAATACAATGTTCTCCCCCTCTCTCGTGGAGATCTATTCGATGTAATCTTCTTTTTGCGGTGTGTTTGTTGAGACCGATGAATTGTGGGTTTATGATCCAACTTATCTATGAATAATATTTGAATCTTCTCTGAATTCTTTTATGTATGATTGAGTTATCTTTGCAAGTCTCTTCGAATTATCCGTTTGGTTTGGCCAACTAGATTGGTAGTTCTTGCAATGGGAGAAGTGCTTAGCTTTGGGTTCAATCTTGCGGTGTCCTTACTCAGTGACAGAAAGAGTTGCAAGGCACGTATTGTATTGTTGCCATCGAGGATAACAAGATGGGGTATTTATCATATTGCATGAATTTATTCCTCTACATCATGTCATCTTGCTTAAGGCGTTACTCTGTTTTTAACTTAATACTCTAGATGCATGCTGGATAGCGGTCGATGAGTGGAGTAATAGTAGTAGATGCAGGCAGGAGTCGGTCTACTTGTCACGGACGTGATGCCTATATACATGATCATACCTAGATAACCTCATAACTATGCTCAATTCTATCAATTGCTCAACAGTAATTTGTTCACCCACCGTAGAATATCTATGCTCTTGAGAGAAGCCACTAGTGAAACCTATGGCCCCCGGGTCTATTCTCATCATATCAATCTCCATTACTTTATTTTACTTGTTTTGCTTTTACTTTTCACTTTGCATCTTTATACCAAAAATACCAAAAATATTATCTCTATCAGATCTCACTCTCGTAAGTGACCGTGAAGGGATTGACAACCCCTAAGCGTTGGTTGCGAGTTGCTACCGTTTTGTGCAGGTACGAGGGACTTGCGCGTGACCTCCTACTGGATTGATACCTTGGTTCTCAAAAACTGAGGGAAATACTTACGCTACTGTGCTGCATCACCCCCTCCTCTTCGGGGAAAACCAACGCTAGCTCGAGACGTAGCAAGAAGGATTTCTGGCGCCATTGCCGGGGAGGCCTACGCCAAGTCAAGTCAAGATTTACTCTCCCGTCAACGAGCCATTTCTGGCGCCGTTGCCGGGGAGGCCTACGCCAAGTCAAGTCAAGATTTACTCTCCCGTCAACGAGCCATTTCTGGCGCCGTTGCCGGGGAAGCCTACGCAAAAGTCAACATACCAAGTACCCATCACAATCTCTATCTCTCGCATTACATTATTTGCCATTTGCCTCTTGTTTTCCTCTCCCCCACTTCACCCTTGCCGTTTTATTCGCCCTCCTCTTTTTCCCCTTGCCTTTTGTTTGCTCGTGTGTTAGTTTGCTTACCTGTCGCTATGTCGAATTCCTTATCTTCTCCGTTATCTCCCGAGAATGAAGTGCTAAATTTTAAACAAAGGGAGGGAGAAAATCTAAAAGATGCTTGGTATAGAATTTGCAATGCTCAAAATAGATCTACCAGAAAGCAATCTACTTCAGTCCTTCTTCGCAATTTTTATGTAGGTGCTAATCCTTGGTATAGATATATCCTTGATACCATTACCGGAGGGAATTTTTTGGGTAGCCATACTTTTGATTCCTATAATATTTTAATAGATTTATTTGGCTCACCTCCCCTTTTGGTTAATGGAACTGTGTTAACCTTGGAGCATGTTATGCAAAGGCTTGAAATTATTGAAAACAAAGTTGCTACCATTGAATCCATTGAAAATCTAGATAAAAAGATTCATAATCAAATTACTCAATATGGATCTAAGGTAGGAATGACTTTGAAAAATATTAAGGAGAAGGAACCCATGGTTAATGAAAAAATAAATCTAGACTCTACTCGAATCGATAAACTTGAGGGTATCATTACCAACTTGGGAACTGCTTTTTCTTCCGTAAAAAGTACTCCTAGTCCTCCCACTAAAATTGCCAAGTTTATGTATGTTCCTAAAAATAAGGGTGAATCATCTAGTAAGGAAAATGCGGATCTTAAATCTATAAGTATTCACCCCGATCTTTTTACAATCATTAAGGAACCATTTGCCACGAATGAATTTTTCGATCTTATGCCTAAAAGTTTGATAATCACTAGAAAGAAAGAAAATTCTAAAGGAGGTGGATGCCTCATTGAAGAATTGCCTACCAAAGATGGCAATACCTAGATCTATCCTTGCTTTTATGCCTAGCTAGGGGCGTTAAACGATAGCGCTTGTTGGGAGGCAACCCAATTTTATTTTGTGTTTTTTGTTTTTGGTTCTGTTTAGGAATAAATAATCCATCTAGATTCTGTTTAGATGTGGTTTTATCTTTTAATTAGTGTTTGTGCCAAGTTAAACCTATTAGATCTTCTTGGAAGATAGTTATTTGATCTTGCTGTAATTTCCAGAATCTTTGCGCTCAGTGCCCGAATTGTCAAAAATCACCAGAACGTGATAAAATAGTGATTCCAATTGCTGCTGATCAATAAACAAATTTCCCAGGTCGTCTAATTTTGGTAGAATTTTTTGGGTTCCAGAAGTTTGCGTTAGTAACAGATTACTACAGACTGTTCTGTTTTTGACAGATTCTGTTTTGCGTGTGTTGTTTGCTTATTTTGATGAATCTATGGCTAGTAAAATAGTTTATAAACCATAGAGAAGTTGGAATACAGTAGGTTTAACACCAATACAAATAAAGAACAAGTTCACTACAGTACCTTAAAGTAGTCTTTTGTTTTCTTTCTCTAACGGAGCTCACGAGATTTCTATTGAGTTTTGTGTTGTGAAGTTTTCAAGTTTTGGGTGAATTCTTTTGATGGATTATGGAACAAGGAGTGGCAAGAGCCTAAGCTTGGGGATGCCCATGGCACCCCCAAGATAATCCAAGGACACCAAAAAGTCAAAGCTTGGGGATGCCCCGGAAGGCATCCCCTCTTTCGTCCACTTCCATCGGTAATTTACTTGGAGCTATATTTTTATTCACCACATGATATGTGTTTTGCTTGGAGCGTCTTGTATTATTTGTGTCTTTGCTTGTTAGTCTACCACAATCATCCTTGCTGTACACACCTTTTGAGAGAGCCATGTATGAATTGAAATTTGTTAGAATACTCTATGTGCTTCACTTATATCTTTTGAGCTTGATAGTTTACTCTATGTGCTTCACTTATATCTTTTTGAGCGTGATAATTTTTGCTCTAGTGCTTCACTTAGATCTTTTAGAGCACGGTGGTGGTTTGTTTTAAAGAAACTTGATCTCTCATGCTTCACTTAGATTATTTTGAGAGTCGTTAATAGCATGGTAATTTGCTTAATGTTAATATACTTGGTATTCAAGATATGTGAAACTTTCTTTTTAGTGGGTTGAATACTAAGATAAGTTTGATGCTTGATAATTGTTTTGAGATATGGAGGTGATAATATCATAGTCGTGCTAGTTGAGTAGTTGTGAATTTGAGAAATACTTGTGTTGAAGTTAGCAAGTCCCGTAGCATGCACGTATGGTTAAAGTTGTGTAACAAATTTGAAGCATGAAGTGTACCTGGCTTGTGCATCCTTATGAGTGGCGGTCGGGGACGAGCGATGGTCTTTTCCTACCAATCTATCCCCCTAGGAGCATGCGCGTAGTACTTGATTTTTGATGACTTCTAAATTTTTGCAATAAGTATATGAGTTCTTTTGACTAATGTTGAGTCCATGGATTATACGCACTTTTACCTTTCCGCCATTTGCTAGCCTCTTCGGTACCGTGCATTGCCCTTTCTCACATTGAGAGTTGGTGCAAACTTCGCCGGTGCATCCAAACCCCGTGATATGATACGCTCTTTCACACATAAACCTCCCTATATCTTCCTCAAAACAGCCACCATACCTACCTATCATGGCATTTCCATAGCCATTCCGAGATATATTGCCATGCAACTTCCATCATCATCATCATCATCATGACATGCTTTACTTTTGTCATATTGCCATTGCATGATCTTGTAGTTGACATCGTATTTGTGGCAAAGCCACCATGCATTATTTTTCATACATGTCACTCTTGATTCATTGCACCATCCCGGTACACCGCCGGAGGCATTCATATAGAGTCATATCTTGTTCTAGTATCGAGTTGTAATCATTATGTTGTAATCAATAGAAGTGTGATGATCATCATTATTAGAGCATTGCCCAATCAAAAAAAAGAGAAAGGCCAAAAAGAAAAAAGAAAGGCCCAAAAAAAGAGAAAATAAAAAGGGCAATGCTACTATCTCTTTTTCCACACTTGTGCTTCAAAGTAGCACCTTGTTCTTCATGTAGTGAGTCTCATATATTGTGCTTCAAAGTAGCACCATGATTTCATATAGTGAGTCTCATAAGTTGTCTTGTTCATACTAGTGGGAATTTTTCATTATAGAACTTGGCTTGTATATTCCAACGATGGGCTTCCTCAAAATGCCCTAGGTCTTCATGAGCAAGCAAGTTGGATGCACACCCACTAGTTTTCTTTTGTTGAGCATTCTTAGCTCTAGTGCATCCGTTGCATGGCAATCCCTACTCCTTGCATTAACATCAATTGATGGGCATCTCCATAGCTCATTGATTAGCCTCGTTGATGTGAGACTTTCTCCTTTTTTGTCTTCTCCACACAATCCCCATCATCATATTCTATACCACCCATAGTGCTATGTCCATGGCTCGCGCTCATGTATTGCGTGAAGGTTGAAAAAGTTTGAGATTATTTGAGTATGAAACAATTGCTTGGCTTGTCATCGGGGGTATAGAAGTTGGGAACATCTTTGTGTGACGAAAATGAAGCATAGCCTAACTATATGATTTTGTAGGGATGAACTTCCTTTGGCCATGTTATTTTGAGATGACATAATTGTTTGATTAGTATGCTTGAAGTATTATCATTTTTATGTCAATATGAACTTTTGTCTTGAACCTTTCGGATCTGAATATTCATACCATGATTAAGAAGATTTACATTGAAATTATGCCAAAGTATCACTCCGCATCAAAAATTCTCTTTTTATCATTTACCTACTCGAGGACGAGCAGGAATTAAGCTTGGGGATGCCTGATACGTCTCCAACGTATCTATAATTTTTGATTGCTCCATGCTACTTTATCTACTGTTTTGGACTATATTGGGCTTTATTTTCCACTTTTATATTATTTTTGGGACTAACCTATTAACCGGAGGCCCAGCCCAGAATTGCTGTTTTTTTGCCTATTTCAGTATTTCGAGGAAACAGAATATCAAACGGAGTCCAAACGGAATGAAACCTTCGGGAACGTGATCTTCTCACCGAACGTGATCCAGGAGACTTGGACCCTACTCCAAGAAGTTTCCGGGGAGGTCACGAGGGTGGAGGGCGCCCCCCCCCCTGGGCGCGCCCCCTGCCTCCTGGGCCCCTCGGAGCTCCACCGACGTGCTCCTTCCTCCTATATATACCTACGTACCCCCATTAGACCAGAGACGGAGCCAAAAACCTAATTCCACCGCCGCAACTTCCTGTATCCACGAGATCCCATCTTGGGGCCTGTTCCGGAGCTCCGCCGGAGAGGGCATCCATCACGGAGGGCTTCTACATCAACACCATAGCCCTTCCGATGAAGTGTGAGTAGTTTACTTCAGACCTTCGGGTCCATAGCTAGTAGCTAGATGGCTTCTTCTCTCTTTTTGGATCTCAATACAATGTTCTCCCCCTCTCTCGTGGAGATCTATTCGATGTAATCTTCTTTTTGCGGTGTGTTTGTTGAGACCGATGAATTGTGGGTTTATGATCCAACTTATCTATGAATAATATTTGAATCTTCTCTGAATTCTTTTATGTATGATTGAGTTATCTTTGCAAGTCTCTTCGAATTATCCGTTTGGTTTGGCCAACTAGATTGGTAGTTCTTGCAATGGGAGAAGTGCTTAGCTTTGGGTTCAATCTTGCGGTGTCCTTACTCAGTGACAGAAAGAGTTGCAAGGCACGTATTGTATTGTTGCCATCGAGGATAACAAGATGGGGTATTTATCATATTGCATGAATTTATTCCTCTACATCATGTCATCTTGCTTAAGGCGTTACTCTGTTTTTAACTTAATACTCTAGATGCATGCTGGATAGCGGTCGATGAGTGGAGTAATAGTAGTAGATGCAGGCAGGAGTCGGTCTACTTGTCACGGACGTGATGCCTATATACATGATCATACCTAGATAACCTCATAACTATGCTCAATTCTATCAATTGCTCAACAGTAATTTGTTCACCCACCGTAGAATATCTATGCTCTTGAGAGAAGCCACTAGTGAAACCTATGGCCCCCGGGTCTATTCTCATCATATCAATCTCCATTACTTTATTTTACTTGTTTTGCTTTTACTTTTTACTTTGCATCTTTATACCAAAAATACCAAAAATATTATCTCTATCAGATCTCACTCTCGTAAGTGACCGTGAAGGGATTGACAACCCCTAAGCATTGGTTGCGAGTTGCTACCGTTTTGTGCAGGTACGAGGGACTTGCGCGTGACCTCCTACTGGATTGATACCTTGGTTCTCAAAAACTGAGGGAAATACTTACGCTACTGTGCTGCATCACCCCCTCCTCTTCGGGGAAAACCAATGCTAGCTCGAGACGTAGCATAATTCTCGGGGCAGCGATGCTCCTTGCCCTCCGGCGGCCCCTCCTTCACCAGCTTCACGGCGTGCAGCTTCGCCTAGTGCACCTTCGCCCGGCAAAAGCCCTGCATGCACCCTCGATGCAGACGAACCGCTTGATGACTTCAAGCCGTGGGCAGGCTTCTACAAGCCGCCTAACCAGACCGAAGTAGCTGCCAGACAAGGGCTCGCCAGGCCACATCCGGATTATAAGGGCCCTCATGGCCTGTTCGGCCGCCTTGTGAAGTTCGACCAACTACTTCAGCTGGTCGCTCAAGGGCACGGGGTGTTCGGTACCAGTATACTGAGACCAGAACAACTTCTCCATTGAGCTCCCCTCCTCAGCCCGGTAAAACTCCGCGGCACCCAGTACACTGCGGGGAAGATCTACAAACGCTCCTGGAGAGCTCCGAACTCGGGTAAGAAAAAGGAAAGTCTCCTTCACGTGCTTTCTTTGCATAATGAAGGCCTTACCCGCTGCTATCTTCTTCACCGCGTAAATCTTCTGGAGGGCCTTGTGGGCTTCGGTCTTGGCGCTCCTGATGCTTTCAAGCGCCTGCGCGAGCTTGGACTCTCGCGTCTTAGAGTCAAGCTCCAAGGACTCGTGCTTTTTGGCGAGAGCCTCGAGCTCTTGCTGCACCTCGCCTACCCAGGCTTCTTGTTTCTCCCATTTAATGCATTCTTTGGCCACTTTATCGTTG
The DNA here is from genome assembly GCF_018294505.1 of Triticum aestivum. Taxonomy (NCBI): domain Eukaryota; kingdom Viridiplantae; phylum Streptophyta; class Magnoliopsida; order Poales; family Poaceae; genus Triticum; species Triticum aestivum. Next base: position 333,356,423 of record NC_057803.1, read on the forward strand.
GCCTCAGACAACGCCTTCCTCAGGGTGGCCACCTCGGTCATGGCCCCTGACAAATCCATGATGATCCTATTACTTTACACCTGAACTTCTTTTTAACTACATAGACAGGGTATTTCTTACCTTTGTTCTCTTTGAGCTGCCTCTTGGTAAGGCCGAGCTCGTCCTCGGACCGCTTCAGGTCCTGCTTCAGCGCAGAGACCTCCGTAGTACGTGCAGCAGCGACCAGCAGTGAAGCCTGCATATACACATAGACATAATATAATTAGACTCCTGAGTCATCATTTGATCCTCTATTCGGCTTTTCTTCGCGAACGCCGAATAGAGCATCAGGGCCTACTATATATGCGGTAATATTTTCTTATATTCTGATCGCTTACCTCAAAGCCTGTTAGGAGGCTGGCGCAGGCTTCGGTCAGTCCGTTTTTGGCGGACTGAACCTGCTCGACCATCGCAGTCATGATAGTGCGGTGCTCTTCTTGGATGGAAGCACTGCGAAGTGCTTCCAGCAGGTTGTCCGGTGCCTCTGGTTGGATAGAGGACACCGTCACGGATGGTTGGCCCCCCTGGACGGGGGACCGCCTACCGGAGTCCGGAACCATCGAAGGTTCCGGCGCAGTGTCCGGTTGGGGCCCGAACTCGAAGCCCATAGGAGCCTCGCTCCCTTGGTACCCAGGGTTTGGGAAGTCGCCGTGAGGCACCCCCAGGACCACCTCCCCGTGGCTCGGTGCCTTTTGTAACAACCCGACCCGAATGGATCAAGTGCTCTGTGCTCAGGTGTCATCCCTGGATCAGTAATGCTGACACCACACAGTACATCGAAGGATTTATAGCAGAGTGGCAATCACACACTTATTACATCGTTGTCTCAAAGAGAACTTATTACAATAAATATGGCTTAAGGCCATCTAATAACAATAACAGCGGAAGACTCGGAAGATAAATGGGTCCATCAACTCCAACGGCATCACTGAGTATAGGGCCACGACCTAAAAGCACCTTACTCGTCGTCTGAAAAGTCTGCAACATGAGAAGTTGCAGCCCGAAAACGGGTCAGCACATGGAATATGCTGGCAATGTAACACATAGAGAGTAATGGAATGAAACAGTTATACTATATGCATATATGGCTGGTGGAAAGCTCTATGGTTACCGTTTTGCGTAAAGCCAGTTTTTCCCTACTGCAAAGGAATAAGTTTGTTTAACTATCATGGTAGTTGTTAAACATCGAGAATGGTTGACAGCATTCCGATCCTAATTAAGTGAACAATTAAAACCCAACAACATTAATTAGAAGTAACATGTTGAGATTCACAAGATATTCAAGTACTAGATACTCAAGTTGTCCATAACCGGGGACACGGCTAATCATGATTAGTTTGTACACTCTGCAGAGATTTGCGCACTTTTCCCCACATGACTCGATCGCCTCTGTTTGTTTTCTCGCACTACATGGTGTTTGAGAAATGGATGACCGAGACATAGTCTTTCAGAAGCGCTAGCACCTTACATGTGGGGTAGACCGTACCACCTACAACCCCTACATCTGCTAGTCCACCCCGTAAGAGTTCGCACAACTTAGTCAACTATGCCAGAGCCCATAGTAGCATGTGGCTGCACACGGAAGTTTCTAGCATGAATGATCTTATGATCCCTTTGAGTCTGGGTGGCGGTCCAAAATAAAACAGGCAAGTCCTGATAGACATCAGGTGCCTCAATCCACCCAGATGTGTGTTTAAGTTGCCACCTTAGATAAACCATTAAAATTATCAACTCACATCTGTCATGGATATCACTCACCCAATCCACGTCTACTAGCATAGCATGGCATAATAAGCAAACATAGAAGTAACTCCCAAAGGGTTCATAATAATACAGGTGATAGGTACTACCTCATCTACTTCCCATCCCACAATTTAATTAGATCCTAATCATGCAATGTGAGAGGATTGATCTAATGCAATAAAACATGGGTTGTAGAAAAAGGTATGATCAAAGTGTTACTTGCCTTGCTGATGATCCGCGAGACCTAGGGTTTCGAAGTAACAAGCGGCGCAATCCGGGTGATCTATCGCAGACAAACAACAAGCATACAATAAGTACTCATCTAATGCACAGGTAAAACTCGAACAGGAGAACGAACCAGGAAGTTCAACTTAAGAACTCCGGTTGCAAAGTGTCGGTGTACTAGAATAGGGGTACCCTAGTACCCCGAACTTGTGCACGGGCAGTTGCAGCACCCCGCGGCAAGGCTTGCCGGGCGAACGCCAAGATCCTCCATGGTTCCCTTGGAGCCATTCAAGAACAAAGTATTTAAGCTCAGGAGACAAGGCCCCGGCAAGAGGAGCTTGCTGGGAAGGCCAACCAAGGCACTCCAAGGAACTTGCCGTGACGCGCCACGCGCTCCGGCAAGGCAACAAGGCCCCGGCAAGAGGAGTTTGCCGGGAAGACCAACCAAGGTACCTCGAGGCCCGGAGAGCGACAAGCTTCCGGACCCGACAAGATAACAACAGCGGCAAGGCGCTTGCCGCTGCAGGCGGCCACTCTGTGCCCGTGCTCCAGCACATCCACCAACGTGTCGCTCTGGGGGCCTCTCCAGGCGCGCGTGGCGGGAGGCTGTGCAGCCAGCGGTGCGCAGTGGCATGCGATGCTGACAAGATCGCCATCATGGCGAACGGTGGCGCCCCTAACGGTCCTTTTCTGCACTATTTGGGCGACTCAGACGGGCCTTTAATGCCCTTGTCCCCTGCCGTCAGGGTTAGGTAGGGTGCACTGTATAAGCAACTGTACCAACCACCTCACTTTTTACATTTATACCCTCCTCTGCGTTGCCACCTGTCGGTGACCCCTTTAGCGTATAAAAGGAGGCCCATGCGCAACGTAGAGGGGGTTCGGACAGTTCGCTTTGATTCATTCGTAGCCCAGAAAACACCACGCTCTCTCTCGAGAGCAAGAACACAAGATAATACAACCAGACAAGCAGCAGTAGGAGTGTTATCTCTCCGGAGAGCTCCGAAGCTGGGTAAACTGCTCGTGTGCTTTGTCTCGATCTGCTCTTCGTGCGATCTCCGCCCCCCGCCGAACCGAAAGGGGCCCGGTCCGCCGGCCCCATAGGTGTTCGAGGATCAGTTTCCCCCGACATCTTTGGCGCGCCAGGTAGGGGGCGTCGAGATTGTGTGAATCCGATCCGGCGTTCACGCGAGCTAGATCTTCATTCCCTTCATCAACATGCCACCGAAGAAGAAGACTTCGGCGGCAGCCTCTCCGTCCACGGCACTTCCGCCACCGTTGGAGCAAACGGGTGATGGAATGGACGCCGGCGGAAGAATGGACGTCGACGAAGAAGCTCATGATGCTGCCAGGTCCAAGGACAAGGCTGCACAAACCTCGGCGACTGTACATGTCCCGCGCCACTCTCAAGAGGCGCAAGACCAACAGCGTCATGGCACTTGCAGTGCCATACGCATGATAGGCCAAGACCAAGCTGGTGGATCTCGGGGCGCTCAAGACCAGCATGCACGCCAGCGTGCTGGCACGAGCGGGGCACGGTCACCTGGACGGGATACTGCTCCTTCTAACATAGTTAGAAGTTCGAGCACGTCCCGCTCCTCGCGTCGTCCGCCACTGCCACCCACCACTCCAGCAGAAGCTTTGGCGCGAGCTCAACTTCTCCTAGATTACCCTCCGGCGTCGGACAAGATCGACGAATGGAGGGCCACGATTCAGAGTCTCATCGGCTACGCCAACGGCGACACTCCACGGCGGCCGAGCGCGTCGCCACCGTGACATGGCTGCCAGGCGCGAGCCGGTGGCGACGAAACGGGTGGAGGTGCAACTACCATGCAATCACCACCCCGAAGGCCAAGATCGCCGACTCGCCGGATCCACCTCGACAACGACTCCACTGCATCGTCGGATCCACGAGCTCGTCGAGATCAGCGCCAAGTTCTTCATGATCGACAACAAGAAGACGCTCAAACTCGCATTGAGCGCCGAAGAGAAGCGCGACGTCAATCCGACAGGCACGCTGGGCCCTCTGTTGACATGCATGCGCCAGGGGAACCAGGCGATCTGCCGTACGCGGTAGGTTGCCCTGCGTTCACTCGTGAGCTGCAGCAAGTCCAGTGGCCCAGCACGAAGAACTTCAAGCCAGACGTACCGGAGAAGTACGACGGCAAGACGCATCCGTCGGAGTTCCTCAGCATCTACACCATTGCGGTGCAGGCTGCCGGGGGACGAGATGACAGGATCCTTTCCAACTACTTCCCACTGGTGCTCAAGCCCAATGTCAGATCCTGGCTCATGCACTTGCCGGACAACTCAATATCCTCTTGGGCTGACCTGTGCCATCAGTTTGTCGGCGCCTTCACAGGCGGACACAAGCCTCATGGCCAGGAGAGTGATCTTCATCTGCTCGCCCAGAAGGAAGGAGAGCCCCTGCGCAAGTACATTCAGAGATTCAGCAGTGTGCAGCACAACATCCCAGACGTCCACCCTGCCGCGGTGATCAGCGCGTTCCATCAGAACGTGCAGAACCGCAGGATGCGGGAGGAAATGGCGATGTGCAAGATCAGGGACGTCAGTGAGTTATATGCACTGGCCGACAAGTGTGCATGTGCTGAGGAAGGGAGGAGACTCCCCGGAGAGAATATAGGAGCGGGAGGATCTGACAATGAGGATGTTGCTACCCCGCCAAGGAAAAACCAGCGGCGGAACAACAGAAGGAGGAAAGGCAAAGAAGTGCTAGTTGTTGAGCAGTCCGGCAACGGTGGCGGCGCCAAGGAAGCCAAAGCTGGTGACTCCGGCAAGGAGGTTGCCGCGGAGGTGGCGGTCGCCGACAAGCAGGACGGCACCAACAAGCAGTATTGCAAGATCCACCGCACCAAGGGCCATGATCTCCAGAACTGTAAGAAAGTCGAGCAGCTTGTTGAGCAACAGAAAGCTGAATACGAACGGCGCAACAAGGAGAAGGCCCAGGAAGGTGCTGGGGGATCCGGCAAGAAACGTCCCGGACGAGGAGGACGCCGCGGCAAGGCCAAGCAGCGGCAAGGAGACAGACCTCCCCATGGCCGCGACAAAGATGAAGATGACGACGACGATGAAGACATGGATGATGAGGAGACTGATGAGCAGGAGTTCCAGAAAGCCACAGAGGTCCTGTGCGTTGACGGTGGTGCTTCTCTGCATACCTCGCACCGTCAGCTCAAGCAGTGGGTGCGGGAAGTTAATGCAGCAGAACCACCCGTCGAGTCACGCAAGCCTCTAAAATGGTCCGGCATGCCTATTCATCTTTGATATTGAGGACCACCCGGATCGCATAACTGCGGTCGGGTGCTTGCCGATGTTGGTTTCACCAACAATCCGCAACCTCAAGGTCACTAAGATGCTAGTTGACGGCGGGGCCGGCTTGAACCTGATCTCCTCCGCGGTGCTCCAGAAACTCCAGATCCCTGATAGCGAGCTCGAAGAGACCGGTACATTTCAAGGAATCAAGCCGGGAAGGAGCAAGCCGAAGGGAAAGATCACGTTGCCGGTAACATTTGGCAGCAAACTGAACTTCAGGACTGAGAGGGTCACATTCGATGTAGCCGACTTTCCATTACCTTACAATGGAATCCTTGGCCGTCCGGCACTCGCCAAGTTCATGGCAGCCTCTCACTATGCGTACAACGTACTGAAAATGCCAGGCCCAATAAGTGTCATCTCTGTCTCTGGCGACAAGAAGGATGGTCTTATCTGTGCCGACAAGATCTACCGGGAAGTAGTAGCCGCAGCAGAACGCAGGACACTTGCCGCTGAAGCTCCCGGGGGGAAGAAGAAGACCAAGTCCGGCAAGAGCTCTGATGCCCACTCCGGCAAGCGCACCTCTTCGGAGTGCTGCGTTACCGTCGAGGACGCACCATCGAGCTCCACCGGCAAGTGTAAGAAGGCAATGGCAGCTCCACCTGAGACCAAGAAGGTGTCCGCCAAGGAGGATGGCGCTGGTGGTACCTTCACCATCAGCGCCACTCTTGACCCCAAATAGGAAAGCACGCTCGTTGCTTTCCTGGGGGCGAATGTCGACGTGTTTGCATGGCAACCGTCTGATATACCCGGTGTTCCCAGGAAAGTAATTGAGCACCACCTTGCCGTCTGTCCTCATGCGCGGCCCGTCAAGCAGAGAGTCAGGAAGCGGGCAGTGGAGCACCAAGAATTCATCGCAGAAGAAATCAAGAAGTTGGAAGCAGCAGGCCTTGTCAGAGGAGTGCTCCATCCCACGTGGTTGGCCAATCCTGTTGTTGTGCGCAAGGCTAACGGGAAATGGAGACTTTGTATTGACTTCACTGATGTTAATAAAGCTTGTCCCAAAGACCCATTTCCCTTGCCGCGCATTGACCAGATTGTTGACTCCACAGCCGGATGTGATATGCTTTCATCTGTTGATGCATACTCAGTGTAACGCCCCGAGACCGATGTGCCAGGTGTCGTGCAGTTGTTCGCTGTTGTTGCGTTGTCATTGCTTGCGTGTCATGCATCTCATATCATGTCATCATGCGCATTTCATTTGCATACATGTTCGTCTCATGCATCCGAGCATTTTCCCCGTTGTCCGTTTTGTAATCCGGCGCTTCGTTCTCCTCCGGTGGTCATTTCTACCTTTCTTTCTTGTGTGGGGATTAAACATTTCCGAATTGGACCGAGACTTGTCATGCGGCCTTGGTTTACTACCGGTAGACCGCCTGTCAAGTTTCGTACCATTTGGACTTCGTTTGATACTCCAACGGTTAACCGAGGGACCGAGAAGGCCTCGTGTGTGTTGCCGCCCAACACCCTTCCATTTTGGCCCAAAACCCACCAAACTCTACTCCATGTCCTAGAGCGTTCGATCACGATCGTGTGGGCGAAAACCGCACCTCATTTGGACTCTCCTAGCTCCACTTATGCCTATTTATACCCCCTCCATTCGGATCTCTTCTTCCCCCGTCCGAAACCCTAGTTAAAAAAAAACAGATCCATCTTCCCCGCGCCGGGCCGGACGTGTCCGCCCGCGCCGGACGTTGTCCGCCCCGCCGCCGCACCCACTCACGCGCCGCCACGTGGGCCGCGCCCACATCGCCGCCGCTGGGCCCGCCAGGCCCACGGGGAGCCCCCATGAGCCCATCTCGCATCACCGCCGCCGCCTGTCTTCCTCCCTCTCCGGCGCCGTCCGCGGCCACCTTCGCCGGCCGGCGGCCGCCGCACCTTGCCGGCGCGCGAGCCGCGCCCCGCCGCCCTTCGCGTCGGGCGCCCGCGGCCACGGCGACCCCGGCCGCGCCGCCCCTCGCCGTCTCGTCGCCGGCCACCGCCTCCTCCACGCCCGGCCCCCTCTCCGGCGACCTCCTGGAGCCCGGCGTCCCTTTCCTCTCCGGCGAACAGTGAACTCCGGCGCCACCTCGGGATCCGTGCCGCCAGATCCAGATCCAGTTTTGGATTCGGTTGACCTCTCCCCCCGAAACCCTAATTTTCGTGCTATCTTTGACTGCTTGTATCTTCGCAACCGTAGCTTCGTTTTGGGCATATGATATATCAAAATCTTCGCCTCGACATGTACATCATTCCATTCCATTGCATCATTTGCATTTGAGGTCATCCTGATACCCAAAATTCTGTTAGAAGGAGGCTTCGTGAGTTAAATTGCAGATCCGTTAGTTCATCATGCACTTTTGTCATTTTTGCCATGTTTAATTCGTGCATGATATGCCTGTGCCCCTTTGGGATGAATTGTTAAGCATTTTGTCTTCTTTCCAGAGGTGCCACCCATGTATTTTTAGGATGTGTGTGTTGTCTTGTGCAAGCTTGCGAAGAGAGGCACCTGAGATTGCTGATTTCAGAGACTTAGTGATTTTCACTAAGTCTGGGATATTTTAGTTCATGATGCTATATGTCCAGCTTGTTTCCTAGTGATCCGTGCCTCTTTTGAGGATGATCAGTAAGGGTGTTTTGATATTTATGTTATGCTCTATCCATCCATTTCTTTTTTTACATATGTGGTATGCTCTAGGTTGACTCAATCGAGCTCAACTTTTGCTTCGTTGTTAATCTGGGCAGATCGTCAACTTGTTTGCGATTTTGCCGATGCTACCGTTAGTGTTCCATTCATGCTATGCCTTTGTTCTTGCCATGTGTAGCTAGCACTTTGTGCCCTCTTGCTGGTTATATGCTTTCCTTGCCATGACTTGCACCCTAGTGAGTGCATCGAGCTCGTTTACATGCCTTCGTGAGTTATATTTCAGCATGTCTCAGTTTTCACTAAGTCTGAAAACTGATTGTGTTCGAGCTATGTTCGTGAGCTCGGTAGAGTATTTTGTGAACCCTTTTGGCCCCAGGTCACTTTGGGTGTTTTGTTAAGCTTGTTGAGTAGCTCCATGCAATGTTCTTACTTGTCATTTTCAGGTTTTCTATCATGTTGTTTTGCTGCTCCGAAGAGAGCATCGTGATCTGAAATTTCAGACTAGTGTTAATTTCACTAAGTCTGAAATCTGTTTTGCATTTGCGTTTTAGCCATGCTTGTTTGAACCTCTTAAGGGATGAATTTGCCTATGGCTCAGTGCTAGTGTTTTGTCAACCATCTTGTGTACATCACTGCCATGTATTTTGCTTTCATGTTTGGTGGCTGTAGCATGTTTATTTCGTTGCATTTAGATGCCTACTTGCTGTAAATCGCAGACCGGTGTCATATCTTAAAACGCTTGCCATTTTCAAACCGTAGCTCCGATTCCAATGATCTTTATATCGTTTTCAAGCGATTTCATCCCCTCTATCCAGTGGCACACTTGGTTTTCCAAGTTGATGCCAGGTTCATGCAGTTCCTGTCATATCTTGCATTTTGCATCCCGCATCGCATCCCGCGTAGCATATCGTCATTTCATCATATTGCTTGGTCTTGCCCGTGGTTGATTGTATCCTTGTTGCTTGTTTGTCTTGTTGGGTAGAGCCGGGAGACGAGTTCGCTACCGAGGAGGCCGTTGAGTTTGCTTGTGAGGATCCAGCCAACTCTGACAACTGTGCAGGCAAGATGATCATACCCTCGAAATCACTACTATCTTTGCTATGCTAGTTTGCTCGCTCTTTTGCCATGCCAATGCTACGATGCCTACCACTTACTTGTCAGCCACCCAAATTGCCATGTTCAGCCTCTAACCCACCAATGTCCTAGCAAACCGTTGATTGGCTATGTTACCGCTTTGCTCAGCCCCTCTTATAGCGTTGTTAGTTGCAGGTGAAGATCGAAGTTTGTTCCTTGTTGGAACATGGAGATGTTGTTCCTTGTTGGAACATTTGTTTACTTGTTTGGGATATCACAATATATCTTATTTAATTAATGCATCTATATACTTGGTAAAGGGTGGAAGGCTCGGCCTTATGCCTGGTGTTTTGTTCCACTCTTGCCGCCCTAGTTTCCGTCATATCGGTGTTATGTTCCCGGATTTTGCGTCCCTTACGCGGTTGGGCTATTATGGGAACCCCTTGACAGTTCGCCTTAAGTAAAGCTCTTCCAGCAATGCCCAACATTGGTTTTACCATTCGCCACCTAGCCTCTTTTTCCCTTGGGTTTCGCGGACTCAAGGGTCATCATTATTTACCCCCCCCCGGGCCAGTGCTCCTCTGAGTGTTGGTCCGAACTGAGCTGCCTGCGGGGCCACCTCGGGGAAACTTGAGGGTTGGTTTTACTCGTAGCTAGTCTCATCTGAGTGTGCCCTGAGAAAGAGATATGTGCAGCTCCTATCGGGATTTGTCGGCACATTCGGGCGGTGTTGCTGGTTTAGTTTTACCCTGTCGAAATGTCTTGTTGTACCGGGATACCGAGTCTGATCGGAGTGTCTCGGGTGGAGGTCTATTCCTTCGTTGACCGTGAGAGCTTGTGATGGGATAAGTTGGGACACCCCTGCAGGGATTTGAACTTTCGAAAGCCGTGCCCGCGGTTATGGGCAGATGGGAATTTGTTAACGTCCGGTTGTAGAAAACCCGAAGTTGACCTTAATTAAAATACATCAACCGTGTGTGTAACCGTGATGGTCTCTTTCCGGCGGAGTCCGGGAAGTGAACACGGTGTTGGAGTTATGCTTGACGTAGGTAGTCCAGGATCACTTCTTGATCATACCTTTATCGACCGTGCTTTGCCTTCTCTTCTCGCTCTCATTTGCGTATGTTAGCCACCATATATGATAGTTGCTTGCTGCAGCTCCACCTCATTACTCCATCCTTCCGATAAGCTTAAATAGTCTTGATCTCGCGGGTGCGAGATTGCTGAGTCCCCGTGGCTCACAGATACTTCCAAAACCAGCTTGCAGGTGCTGATGAGTCTGTGCATATGACGCAACCAAGCTCAGGAGGAGCTCGATGAAGATCTTGTCCTTTGTGTTGTTTCCGTTCTAGTTGATCAGTAGTGGAGCCCAGTTGGGGTCGATCGGGGACCTTTGTCGCATTTGGGGTTCTTCTTTTATTTTGGTTCCGTAGTCGGGCCCTGATTGTATTTGGTTGATGTAATGCTTTATTCATGTAATTGTGTGAAGTGGCGATTGTAAGCCAACTATGTATCTTTTTCCCTTATGTATTACATGGGTTGTGTGAAGATTACCTCACTTGCGACATTGCTTTCAATGCGGTTATGCCTCTAAGTCGTGCTTCGACACGTGGGAGATATAGCCGCATCGAGGGCGTTACAAGTTGGTAATCAGAGCCTTCCCCGACCTTAGGAGCCCCATTGCTTGATCGTTTTTAGCGGCCGAGTTATGTCTAGAAAAATGTTTTGAGTCATTTAGGATTTTATATATCGGAGAGTTAGGAATTCTTTTTACTCCCCAGTCTCCTCATCGCTCTGGTAAGGCATCCTGACGTAGAGTTTTGACTCTTCTCTTCTCAAATTTCACTAAATTTTTTTTTAACATCACGCGGGTATCTTGGAATCGTTCCGATGGTTTTATGACGAGAACATTGTCTTGGTGCCTCCTGTCAGGGGTTTTGTGGAAGTGTCCCGGGGAGTTGAGCTCTGAGGTGTTGTCATCACAATTTTATCGTTGCAATTCTGGTATACTTGAGATATGTTCGCCGACATCGAAAATCTCTTTTATGCAGTTGTTGGTGAGATAACCCCGATAACCCAGTACTGAGGTGAGTACGGGAGTATTGCCATGACTTGTATAACGGATGCTTTTCGAAGGTTGAGGTAGATGGTTTCCGAAGTTTTCTTGGTTATGTGTTGAAGGATGGATACAGCTGGATGTAGGATTTGCTAGTTTGGGTGAGATTTTATGCTTCCCCTGTATCCCCAACACCTGATTGCATAACCTGAAAATTTCGGGAGTTTCATAGGTGGGAATTCAAGTAGCTCTTAGGATATCTTTCCGACAGATGTATGATATGAAATTGGGGTTCGACGTCTAGTGGTCCGCCTATTCACGGTCGATTTTACAGTGGTCTCGTTGTGTCTTAAAGAACCCTTGGCTATGCTGGTTCGGAGACACTTCGTATGTCATGTGCACTGCCTTGCACATGATGGTGCTGTACACTCGAGCCCGTGTAGGCCCCACCACGAAAACTTCGGACGAAATCTCTATCATATGTTTGTTCTGGCTTATTTTGCAAGCCAGTCCTTTGTTTTTGTTTTGAGTTGTGGTATTCGAGTTGCTTCAATGTCAAATGTTGATTCCATACCTTTTCCAAATGGTGTTCTCATATTCCTATGTGAATACTAATCCTTCTTGATCATCGAGTCTGTCTTGTCAATCCTTTTTTTTAACCGGTGTGTCTCTCCTCAAGTGGATCCGTTCACGTCAACATTTGCAAGATCATTTATCCCTTCTTCTCAACGGTGGTTGTTTCATCCGTCTCCAAGTTGCCTTTGTTTTTTCCCGCCCACCCACCCTTTTTCCTCAAGGACTAAGATTTCTTCTTCAAGTATCCATTTTATTGATGGGAAGTTTCTCCATTCTTTTCCGTCAATGTTCTTATCCGGTGATTCTCATGAAGATTCTAATGGAGCTTCAAGTTCGTCATTCCTCGTTCTTTTCTTCTCCGGTGGATTTAATTCAAGCTTTGGTATTAAGCATACTCCTTTTCTTTTTTTTCCAATGCTTTTCTTATGCCGGTGCACCTCTTAATCATCCATCTCTCGCTATTAAATTGTTCCGGAGTGCTCAAGATATCTCGAAGATTCGTGTTTCCACTCTGCATTCGTTCAAGCTCTTTCGAGATTGGTATCTCATTCAAGTCATTTAATTCAACCGGTGCAACATCTCTTTTAAATCGTTCAACAGTGTTTTCTTTTGAGTGGGCCCTAACCCACAGGTCCTTTCCCAGGATCTTACCTGACTCTTCTATTTTCCCAGAGCCATCCTAAATTCTTCTCTAAGTTTGACGTAAGAATGAGTTATCATCAGTTAAATGCTTTTCTCCAAGATCTTTCAAATTCTTTTCATAGTTGGCTCAACCTCTTCGCTTTTGATTCTTCCAGTGTGCCTCAATAATTCTTGGTGGTGTTTCTCGTTGTCTTTCTCATCATTTGAAGACCGAAGAAGAGTTTCTCTAATCTTGCTCTATTCTCTTCAAGATTCATGGTGCTAGCTTGTTGCCATCCTCTCATAATTGTTTTCGATTGTGAGAATCTTTTTCACCCATCAGGAGATATTCAAGAGTCTTCTCAGTTTGTCATCCGGAGTCCATCAATTCAGGTTTATTCATTCTCGGCCGTCAGTTATCATTCTCCTATCTTGCCGGTGCATCTATCGAATATCCTCTAATCAGTTCTTGATCTCTTTGTTCTCATGTATCTAGTTTGTCTCAAGCACCTTCATTCATTTGCTAATTCTTACCGGTGATGCACCCCTACTTCGATCATTTTCAATTCGTACGATGGTTCGTTCAAGAGATCTCTCTTCCTTGTTCATCATATCAATTCATTTGTTGTTCCAATCCTACCGGTGGTTCGTTGAAGACCTTCTCAAGTTTTGATATATCTCTCCTAATCCTTTCTACGAGAATAAGTAGTATGCCAAATCCGTTGATTGTCATCAATTTAATTGGTGAAGGATAAGCATAACATAATTCTTATTCTTGTTCATCCAAGTGATTAATTCTTTATTCTGGAGGCCCTTCAAATTCTCGGTTTCATTTGTTTCATCTTCTCTTTTTTCCCGGAGTTCCAATCTCTAATTATCACGGAGATTCATTTAAATCATTGCAAGTCTTCACCTTGTGTTTCCATCTTCTCTTGCCTTCCGTTTGAGCATTCTTTTGTTTAACGGAGTTCTTCATGGAGGTTCTACATGTTGGTTTATAAAGGATTTAATTCCTTCTCAAAGTTTTCATCAAGATTCATTTCTAGGGAGCTCAAGCCTTCTTCATATTGTAATCCGGAGTGCAATTTCTTTCTACCACATTATCGGAGGTGGTATTATGTCATTCTTGATAATTTGAGTTCATGTTTTCCATGATTCACTTGTTGTAAGGATGAGATATTTTAAATCCATCATTTTCTTCATTGGAGTTATCTTGGTATAGATTTCACCTAAAGCCTTCCCTAAGGAATGTTGCTATTTGGTGCTTATTAATGACCCAAGTTATCTCTTTTCCATCTTGATGGAACAAGTTTTCATCTCTTCGTTAATCTCAAGCAAGTAATTGTTCCGTTAGTGGCCGGTTGTCACCTCATAATGTTGAGATATTTCCATAAGCCCATATCAAGATTATTCTTTTCGTTGTTGGTTTTCAACAACTCCATTCTAGCATTTGTTGTATCTGTGATCTCTCAACATCTTGTTTCCCTTCGTTCCGGAGTCATTGTGATGTTGCTCTTTTCAACCCATCATCTCGTTTGTCAAAGATCATGTTCTTTTCGTGCTTATCCATTTAACCAGAGTGTCGTGTCCTTTGCTCAAGTTCTTTTCATCTTATCTAGGCTTGTATCACTTTTAAACCGGAGTGCTGTTCGAATTTGGTCTTCCTTGGTCCCCTTCCTTAACCGGCGTGTTTTCAATATATATCTTCCCTTCAACCTCAAGGTTTTTCGCAAATGCTCTTGTCCCTCGTTTCTAACGTAGTGTTTTCGACCTAGTTCACCTTCGTGGTATTCTTTTCTCGAATTTGTTCAACCTCGCAAGGTTCTTTGGTTTCACTCATTTGTAAAAGAAGCAACTTAGTTTTACCTATTCTCTTTCTCTTCCGTTTTCCCTCCGGTGCCATTCTAGATCTCGGGATGAGATCCTCTCGTAGTGGTGGAGTGTTGTAACGCCCCGAGACCGATGAGCCAGGTGTCGTGCAGTTTTTCGCTGTTGTTGCGTTGTCATTGCTTGCGTGTCATGCATCTCATATCATGTCATCATGCGCATTTCATTTGCATACATGTTCGTCTCATGCATCCGAGCATTTTCCCCGTTGTCCGTTTTGCAATCCGGCACTTCGTTCTCCTCCGGTGGTCATTTCTACCTTTCTTTCTTGTGTGGGGATTAAACATTTTCGGATTGAACCGAGACTTGTCATGCGGCCTTGGTTTACTACCGGTAGACCGCCTGTCAAGTTTCGTACCATTTGGACTTCGTTTGATACTCCAACGGTTAACCGAGGGACCGAGAAGGCCTCGTGTGTGTTGCAGCCCAACACCCTTCCATTTTGGCCCAAAACCCACCAAACTCTACTCCATGTCCTAGAGCGTTCGATCACGATCGTGTGGGCGAAAACCGCACCTCATTTGGACTCTCCTAGCTCCACTTATGCCTATTTATACCCCCTCCATTCGGATCTCTTCTTCCCCCGTCCGAAACCCTAGTTAAAAAAAAACAGATCCATCTTCCCCGCGCCGGGCCGGACGTGTCCGCCCGCGCCAGACGTTGTCCGCCCCGCCGCCGCACCCACTCACGCGCCGCCACGTGGGCCGCGCCCACATCGCCGCCGCTGGGCCCGCCAGGCCCACGGGGAGTCCC
>NC_057803.1:333372092-333374307 GCF_018294505.1 Triticum aestivum
GGGCGCCCGCGGCCACGGCGACCCCGGCCGCGCCGCCCCTCGCCGTCTCGTCGCCGGCCACCGCCTCCTCCACGCCCGGCCCCCTCTCCGGCGACCTCCTGGAGCCCGGCGTCCCTTTCCTCTCCGGCGAACAGTGAACTCCGGCGCCACCTCGGGATCCGTGCCGCCAGATCCAGATCCAGTTTTGGATTCGGTTGACCTCTCCCCCCGAAACCCTAATTTTCGTGCTATCTTTGACTGCTTGTATCTTCGCAACCATAGCTTCGTTTTGGGCATATGATATATCAAAATCTTCGTCTCGACATGTACATCATTCCATTCCATTGCATCATTTGCATTTGAGGTCATCCTGATACCCAAAATGCTGTTAGAAGGAGGCTTCGTGAGTTAAATTGCAGATCCGTTAGTTCATCATGCACTTTTGTCATTTTTGCCATGTTTAATTCGTGCATGATATGCCTGTGCCCCTTTGGGATGAATTGTTAAGAATTTTGTCTTCTTTCCAGAGGTGCCACCCATGTATTTTTAGGATGTGTGTGTTGTGCAAGCTTGCGAAGAGAGGCACCTGAGATTGCTGATTTCAGAGACTTAGTGATTTTCACTAAGTCTGGGATATTTTAGTTCATGATGCTATATGTCCAGCTTGTTTCCTAGTGATCCGTGCCTCTTTTGAGGATGATCAGTAAGGGTGTTTTGATATTTATGTTATGCTCTATCCATCCATATCTTTGTTTACATATGTGGTATGCTCTAGGTTGACTCAATCGAGCTCAACTTTTGCTTCGTTGTTAATCTGGGCAGATCGTCAATTTGTTTGCGATTTTGCCGATGCTACCGTTAGTGTTCCATTCATGCTATGCCTTTGTTCTTGCCATGTGTAGCTAGCACTTTGTGCCCTCTTGCTGGTTATATGCTTTCCTTGCCATGACTTGCACCGTAGTGAGTGCATCGAGCTCGTTTACATGCCTTCGTGAGTTATATTTCAGCATGTCTCAGTTTTCACTAAGTCTGAAAACTGATTGTGTTCGAGCTATGTTCGTGAGCTCGGTAGAGTATTTTGTGAACCCTTTTGGCCCCAGGTCACTTTGGGTGTTTTGTTAAGCTTGTTGAGTAGCTCCATGCCATGTTCTTACTTGTCATGTTCAGGTTTTCTATCATGTTGTTTTGCTGCTCCGAAGAGAGCATCGTGATCTGAAATTTCAGACTAGTGTTAATTTCACTAAGTCTGAAATCTGTTTTGCATTTGCGTTTTAGCCATGCTTGTTTGAACCTCTTAAGGGATGAATTTGCCTATGGCTCAGTGCTAGTGTTTTGTCAACCATCTTGTGTACATCACTGCCATGTATTTTGCTTTCATGTTTGGTGGCTGTAGCATGTTTATTTCGTTGCATTTAGATGCCTACTTGCTGTAAATCGCAGACCGGTGTCATATCTTAAAACGCTTGCCATTTCCAAACCGTAGCTCCGATTCCAATGATCTTTATATCGTTTTCAAGCGATTTCATCCCCTCTATCCAGTGGCACACTTGGTTTTCTAAGTTGATGCCAGGTTCATGCAGTTCCTGTCATATCTTGCATTTTGCATCCCGCATCGCATCCCGCATAGCATATCGTCATTTCATCATATTGCTTGGTCTTGCCCGTGGTTGATTGTATCCTTGTTGCTTGTTTGTCTTGTTGGGTAGAGCCGGGAGACGAGTTCGCTACCGAGGAGCCCGTTGAGTTTGCTTGTGAGGATCCAGCCAACTCTGACAACTGTGCAGGCAAGATGATCATACCCTCGAAATCACTACTATCTTTGCTATGCTAGTTTGCTCGCTCTTTTGCCATGCCAATGCTACGATGCCTACCACTTACTTGTCAGCCACCCAAATTGCCATGTTCAGCCTCTAACCCACCAATGTCCTAGCAAACCGTTGATTGGCTATGTTACCGCTTTGCTCAGCCCCTCTTATAGCGTTGTTAGTTGCAGGTGAAGATCGAAGTTTGTTCCTTGTTGGAACATGGAGATGTTGTTCCTTGTTGGAACATTTGTTTACTTGTTTGGGATATCACAATATATCTTATTTAATTAATGCATCTATATACTTGGTAAAGGGTGGAAGGCTCGGCCTTATGCCTGGTGTTTTGTTCCACTCTTGCCGCCCTAGTTTCCGTCATATCGGTGTTATGTTCCCGGATTTTGCGTCCCTTACGCGGTTGGGCTATTATGGGA
>NC_057803.1:333374317-333489447 GCF_018294505.1 Triticum aestivum
GGCACATTCGGGCGGTGTTGCTGGTTTAGTTTTACCCTGTCGAAATGTCTTGTTGTACCGGGATACCGAGTCTGATCGGAGTGTCTCGGGTGGAGGTCTATTCCTTCGTTGACCGTGAGAGCTTGTGATGGGCTAAGTTGGGACACCCCTGCAGGGATTTGAACTTTCGAAAGCCGTGCCCGCGGTTATGGGCAGATGGGAATTTGTTAACGTCCGGTTGTAGAAAACCCGAAGTTGACCTTAATTAAAATACATCAACCGTGTGTGTAACCGTGATGGTCTCTTTCCGGCGGAGTCCGGGAAGTGAACACGGTGTTGGAGTTATGCTTGACGTAGGTAGTCCAGGATCACTTCTTGATCATACCTTTATCGACCGTGCTTTGCCTTCTCTTCTCGCTCTCATTTGCGTATGTTAGCCACCATATATGCTAGTCGCTTGCTGCAGCTCCACCTCATTACTCCATCCTTCCGATAAGCTTAAATAGTCTTGATCTCGCGGGTGCGAGATTGCTGAGTCCCCGTGGCTCACAGATACTTCCAAAACCAGCTTGCAGGTGCTGATGAGTCTGTGCATATGACGCAACCAAGCTCAGGAGGAGCTCGATGAAGATCTTGTCCTTTGTGTTGTTTCCGTTCTAGTTGATCAGTAGTGGAGCCCAGTTGGGGTCGATCGGGGACCTTTGTCGCATTTGGGGTTCTTCTTTTATTTTGGTTCCGTAGTCGGGCCCTGATTGTATTTGGTTGATGTAATGCTTTATTCATGTAATTGTGTGAAGTGGCGATTGTAAGCCAACTATGTATCGTTTTCCCTTATGTATTACATGGGTTGTGTGAAGATTACCTCACTTGCGACATTGCTTTCAATGCGGTTATGCCTCTAAGTCGTGCTTCGACACGTGGGAGATATAGCCGCATCGAGGGCGTTACACTCAGGATACCATCAGATCTTCATGGCAGAAGAGGATGAAGAGAAAACCGCATTTATCACCCCGTGTGGCATGTACTGCTTCGTACGGATGCCTTTCGGTTTGAAGAATGCTGGTTCAACATTCGCAAGGGTAGTCCACCACGCTTTTGAGCCGCAAATGCATAGAAATGTGGAAGCTTACATGGATGACATAGTGGTCAAGAGCAAGAACAGGGCGACACTGATTCAAGATTTAGACGAGACATTTGCAAATCTGCGCAAGATCAACCTCAAGCTTAACCCCGAGAAGTGCGTGTTTGGAGTCCCTTCCGGCAAGCTTCTCGGGTTCTTCGTGTCTCAGCGGGGAATTGAAGCCAATCCCGACAAGATCAAGGCCATTGAGCAGATCGGAGCACCAAAGCGCGTCAAGGATGTACGAAGGCTTGCCAGTTGCGTAGCTGCTCTCAGCAGGTTTATCTCTAGATCTGCTGAGCGCGCCCTGCCATTTTTCAAAATTTTGAAAAAGGCAGGTCCAATGAAATGGACTCCGTAGGCGGAGGCTGCGCTGCAGGACTTGAAGAGATACCTGTCCTCCACTCCAACACTTGTCGCACCTAAGCCGCAAGAGAAGTTGCTGCTGTATATAGCGGCAACCAATCAGGTGGTTAGTGCTGCGTTAGTGGCGGAGAGAGAGGCAGATGATGAGCCAGCAACCACGGCAGATGCATCCAGCGACAAGCAGAGGGCTTCACCGACAAGCTCTAGTCCCGACAAAGATGGATCTGCGCAGGAGCATGATAAGATGCAGAAGACAATGGTGCAGCGTCCAGTTTACTTTGTCAGTTCCCTTCTGCAGGGGGCTAGATCAAGGTACTCTGGTGTGCAGAAGTTGCTTTTCGGCCTCCTCATGGCCTCGAGAAAGCTGCGCCATTACTTCCAAGCACATGAAATCACAGTCGTCACTCGCTTTCCGCTGAAGAGGATACTGCAAAATCCAGAAGCAACAGGCAGGATTGTCGAGTGGGCGCTGGAACTGTCAAGCTTTGGCCTCAAGTTTCAGAGCACTTCAACTATCCAAAGCAGAGCATTGGCAGAGTTCATAGCAGAGTGGACGCCAACCCCAGATGAAGAAATTCCAGAGACGAGCATCCCCGTCAAAGAGGCAAGCAAAGAGTGGCTGATGTACTTTGATGGTGCCTTCTCGCTGCAAGGCGCCGGTGCAGGCGTGCTGCTTGTCGCACTCACCGGAGAGCACCTCAAGTACGTAGTCCAGATGCACTTTCCCAAAGAGCAAGCAACCAACAATACTGTAGAGTATGAAGGATTGCTTGCCGGTCTCAGAATCGCAGCAAACCTTGGGATCAAGAAGCTCATTGTCAGGGGTGACTCACAGCTCGTCGTCCGACAAGTGAACAAGAACTACCAGAGTCCGTTGATGGAAGCATATGTTGATGAAGTGAGGAAGCTAGAAGAGCACTTTGATGGCCTACAAATGGAGCATATCCCAAGAGCTCAGAATGACATTGCTGATGGCCTGTCAAAGTGCGCCGCACTAAAGTTACCTGTGGAACCAGGGATCTTTGTGCTTAAGTTGACTCAACCATCCGTAACACCATCAACTGGACAAAGCAAGAAGAGGAAGTTGGTTTCTGGTGACTACTTTCCGGCAGAGCTCCGCGAAGCCGCCGCCAAGAAAGTCCCCAAGATCAACACCAAGGAGGCTGAGGGGCAGTCTGCTCCGGCAAGCCTTATGGTTTGTTCCGTTGAAGAAGACGCTCCCGACAAGTTTTGCTTCGGCAAGCTTGCCGGGGAACATCAAGCTCCGGTAGGACCACAAGTCCTTGTCGTGGAAGCAGATGTTCCCGCAGCAGCAGATGTGCCTTTAGTCCTTGTTGTCGAGCCACAAGCTCCAGCATGGGCACAACAGATTGTCCACTTCCTTCAGACAGGAGAACTTCCTGAAGAACAAGAAGAAGCGGAAATAGTAGCCCGGCAGTCAAGTTTGTACCAGTTTGTCGATAGCATACTGTACAGAAGAAGACTCAACGGTGTGAAATTGAAGTGTATTCGCCGGGAAGATGGACAAAAGCTGTTGGCAGAGATACATGGAGGCATATGTGGCCACCACATTGGCGCAAGAGCACTTGCCGGCAAAGCTTTCCGGCAAGGTTTCTTTTGGCCGACAGCCCTCCAGGATGCAACTGCACAAGTAACCAAGTGTGAAGCATGCCAGTTCCACTCCAAACAGATACACCAGCCAGCTCAAGCTCTCCAGATGATCCCTTTATCCTAGCCATTTTCGGTCTGGGGGCTCGATATCCTCGGCCCCTTCCCCCGAGCTGTCGGGGGCTTTGAGTGCTTGTACGTCGCAATCGACAAGTTCACAAAGTGGCCGGAAGTGCAGCCAGTGAGGAAGGTGACAGCACAGTCAGCAGTCAAGTTCTTCAGGTCAATTGTTTGCCGTTTTGGGATCACTAACAGGATCATCACCGATAACGGCACGCAATTCACGAGCCGCACCTTCATGCAGTATGTCCAAGACCTTGGCGCCAAGGTCTGCTTCGCTTCTGTTGCTCATCCGAGAAGCAACGGTCAAGCAGAGAGGGCAAATGCTGAAGTGCTGCGCAGGCTCAAGACCAGAACTTTCGACAGGCTGCGCAAGTGCGGAAGAAACTGGATCGAGGAGCTGCCGGTGGTTCTTTGGTTGATCAGAACGATGCCAAATCGAGCCACTGGCCAGACACCTTTCGCTCTAGTCTACGGAGCAGAGGCAGTTCTCCCCACGGAACTCGTATACGGATCGCCTCGAGTGCTCGCTTATGATGAGTTTGAGCAAGAACAGCTGCGACAAGACGACGCGCTGCTCCTTGAGGAAGATCATCTTCAGGCTGCTGTACGAGCTGCTCGATACCAGCAAGCTTTGCACTGCTACCATAGCCGCAAAGTTAAGGCCAGAAGCTTCGAGGAAGGCGACCTTGTTCTTCGGCGCGTTCAGTCCGCCAAGAATTCCAACAAGTTGACGCCGAAGTGGGAAGGCCCTTATCGGGTGAAACGAGTCACAAGGCCTGGCGCTGTCCGCCTTGAGACCGAAGATGGCATTCCGGTGAGCAACTCCTGGAACATAGAACATCTTCGTAAGTTTTTCCCGTAGGGCGCGGTTGCCGGAACCCCGTTCCGGCAACCACCTTTTGTACAAGTCTTGCCGCTGTTGCATGTAATCCTTTGTACAAAGCCGGGCGCAGATCCCGTGCATAAAAAGAACCCTATGTGCTCTGCACAACTTGTCCATTTCATGCATTACTTTCATTCTTGCATGTGTTATCTAACACTTTGTACAGCACCTGTATCCGGTAAGCAGTAACAAGCCGAAGAGCTCCATATTATTATTTTCTCTTCTTTCTTCTTTTTCAAAGGAAAAGAAGGTTCCCTCGCACACAAGTTTGCCGGGGGGGAAGGAGAAGATTGTGGTATGGACCAGGCGTCGTTCAAGCAAAGTCTTGCCTTGCCGGGAAGTAAACGACAGAAAAGCTAAGTTGCCAAAGTTTGAGCAATCACTTTTTAAATTTTTGAGTTATCTTCCTTGAACGACCCTGCTTTGTATGGAAAACCTGTGCACGGAGGAACCAACTCGTGGCTAGTTGCGCCCTTACTTTGTTTCGAGTCCGCTCAACAGCTTAAGCGTGCTGCATCTAGTCGCGACAAGGTTACTTGTCGGAAGCAGCGCCGCCAGCAGGCTGCTGAAGTTCCGCACTCAGCGCTCGCGGCTCGAGCGCCTGCGCCGACAAGTTCCCTAGAAGCATAGGGTAAAAACATACAAAGGAAGGAATATAGTAGAGGAAATAACATAGCAATTGATAACAGAAATAAAGTTATATTACAAGATAACTTGTCGCAGCTCTAACAGACTGTTTTCATAACATGATTAGCAGCGACAAGGGAAAAGAAGAAATGGGCGGCCAAGTCTACGCGTCTGCCCTCGACCCTCTTGATCTCGCTCACCTTGTCCACAATGGGTGCGACAAGGGCCTTGAGTGCATCCAGATCTGCGTCAGGCGGCAAGGACCTGAGGACGTTGGTGAAGCTGAGGCCTGGATTGCGGAAGGCTACCTTCATCAGCACCTTCTGTAGAACCCCGGCGCAGATTTTGCGTGACTCGTCGGCCAGCTGCTTTGGGATCCTCTCCCGGAGCCGCTGGAGTGCCGTCGCCACGCCCTTGAAGAACATGCTGAGCTTGGCGCTGGGTTGAAGACTCTCGTCGAAAGGATACCCAAAGTCCTCCATCCCCAGCTGCGCCAGCTCCTCGTTGACGACTGCGGCAATGTTCACCAGACCCTCGGTCCAGTGCTCCATAGTGTCTCTGAATGAGTTCTGGGTAACTGCAATGCTCTCATGCAGCGCCGCGTCAGCCTTGACCTTCTCCAACAAGGTCTTCTCCCGCTCCTTGGCAGCCTCCAGCGTCTGCGTCAGCGTGGCCAACTTCAGCTCTAGATCTACTTTAGAATCCTTGGCGGCGCTGAGCTCCTTGCCCCTCTCAGCAAGAAGACCTTGCAGCTCACCGTGGGCGGCAGCATCCTTCTCACGCTCACGCTTGAGCGCGGCAAGCTCCTCGCCGCTCTTTCCAATGTTGGCCTCTAGCTGTGCCACCTTCTCCTCCAGCTCTTTCTTGGCGGCCTCTGCAATTGCCGCAGCATTCTTTGCCTCCTTGAGCGCCCCGCCAAGTGCTTGCTCGCGCTCGGCGAGCTCTTCCTCGTAGCTGTCGAGGTTGGCCTTTCGCTGCACTAGTTCACCTTCCTGCACGGACTGCTTCTCGGCGGCCAGCCTTTGCTCCTCCTCAGCTTCGGCCTTCTCGAGAAGGAAGGCCATGCGCTCCTCGTCGAGTCGCTCCCGCTCCTACGCCAGGGACCGGAGAGCTTCTTGATTTTGGCCCCGGAGCTCCTCCGCGCGCTTCTCCATGTCAACTCCCACCTTCGCGACAAGCGCTTCCCGGGAAGCCAGCTTGGCTTGCCGGGCGAGGTAGAGTGACAGCAGCTTCCGCAGCAGCAGCTCCTCCTCAGGCTCGCTGCTGCTGCTACTGGGCGCGTCGACCAACGATAGTCCAACAGAGGCAAGCACCTCCCTGTCGAAAGTTTCCCCTCGACCGGCGCCCTGGAGCTCGACGCCCAGGGTAGCTTGATGAAGATACCGTCGCCGGCCTTCAAGTAGGCGCCGGGCTGGGGCTCCTCGGAGCCTGGCTCCGCAGAAGCAGTAGAGGGATCGGCGGTCGGTGCAGCGCCTGGCGCTCCTGCGGCCTCAGGGTCGTCAGTGCGATCGCCCGACCCCTCGCTGGCTTCTGCGGCGGCAGCCCTGGCGGCCTCCTCGCCGGCGGCCTCGTCAGCACCGGCCCCTTCCTTGCCGGCACCCTCTGTCTCCATTGGCTCAGCCGCAGATGGGTCTAAAGAACGAAGAAGGGGGAAAAATCAATCCAAAATCCAAGGGAAGAAAATCAGAAGAAGAAGAACCCAAGGGAAAGTTTCTGGACAAGTGGATTACCTGTGCCAAGATCTGCAGTTGCGGCCTCGATCGCCGCAGGATCAACGGTGCCATCCCTTGCCGGAGAGTTCCCCCTTGCCGGAGAGCGCTCCCTTGCCAGGGACTCCTCCCTTGGCGGCGCAGTCGAAGTAGGTGGCACTTCGGGACCAGCTTCCGGGCACTCCTGATGTGACTGCTCTGCTCCTGCACAAGTCAACAAGCAAGATATCAACAAGAAAGCACTCAAGCGCGCCCGGCAGCAGAAGGCTAAACTATGAACTTACGCTGGGGGCTGCGCTGGGGGCTGCTGTGAGGAGTGATTGTTGGGCCCGTCAAGGTGGTCTCGGACCCACCTCCTGCTGACACGGTGGGGTCATCATCGATGATGATCACCGCGGCCTTGGCCCTCTTCGCCGCTCTCTGGGCCAGCGTCCTGAAAAGAAAGGAGTCCAGATTGGAGCAAGTCAGAGACAAGATATAAAACAGCAAGATTGAAGAACTATAAGAGCACCAAAGAAGCTTACTCTTCTTCCTCCTCGTCGGAGCTGAGCGCGGAAAGATCGAAGTCCGGCTCCCCTCTGGTGCGGCGAGGCGGAGGAGTAGGATCCCTTGCCCGCTTGGCGGGGGCGGTGGCAGTGGCCCGGGAAGATCCTGCTCTAGTTGTCGCTGCTGCGTGAGGCGCTCCCGCGGCAACATGACTTGCCGCGGTAGAGCGTGTCGCACGGCTTGGCGGCTGTTGAGCCGGCTGCCGCCCCGCTACGTCCGCGGCCCTGCGAAGACGCCTTCTTGGCGGGGCCGGGGGCTCCGCCTGCGGCAAGCCTTCTGAGGGCTCGGGCTCTTCCTCGCCGGCCTCGCTCGGCTCGGCTTCAGAACCGGCAAGCTCTTCCTCGCCAATGAACTCCGCGCGCTCGGCAAGGTTTGCCGCCTCTGCAGCCTCCGCCTCCTCCAAAGTGAACCCAAACGCGCCCGCGGCAGCTGCGGCCGCAACCTCTTCCGCCCTAGTGGCGATGCGCTGCAGCTCCTCGTCGGTGGTGTCACGGGTGAGGCTCTTCTGCTCGTCAGCATGGACCGGCACTTCCTCCAAGGTGTCGAAGAATGCTCGCACAACGTCATCCGCAGGCTCTTGCCAAGTTGGGACGATTCCGTGTGAATCGCACTGGCGCGGATCCGGTCAAGCGAAGAGTTATTGCACAAAGGAACTACGCCCCTCGGCAGTGTGAATGGGTGCTGGGGGTCGTGTTTGAACAACTCCAGAAGCATCGCATCCAGCTCTAGGACGGTGAAGTTGTAGTTGAGGCCCGGCCGCAGCCTCATGGTGTCCGCCGAATTCTTGAATTCCCAGGCGGGCCTCCCCCTCTCCTGCAGGGGGGCAATGCGGCGGCGGAGGAAATCTGCCCCGACAGCACCTACAGTGAGCCCGGCAAGCCTGAGGCGAAGAATCCTAGTGATGGCGATCTTCAGCCTCTCATCTTCCGGGGCCATGTTGCTCCAGTCATTGCCGCGCACTATTGGAGCTTGGCGCACGGCGGTGAAGGGCTGCGGATTCTCCTCAACGATCCAGCACCACTCCGCTCTCCACTCCTCCCACTTGCTGCGGAGCTCACCCTCCAAGTAGGCCTCTTTCTTGCCGACTCTCGAGATCCAGGCAATCCCTCCGGCAAGCGGCTCTCCTCTCTCTACCCGAGGTATGAAGAAGTGGCGGAAAAGGGCAACACTAGGGTGGACTCGGACAAAGTTTTCGCACAAATGTGCGAAAACTGCCATGGTCAGGACAGCGTTGGGGGTGAAGTCAAGGAGGCGGAAGCCATATGTGTTCATAATATCACAGAAGAACTCCGAGAAGGGCGGGCAGAGCCCGCAATAGAAGAATATCGCGAAGAACGGGTACCCGTTTGGAGCCAGCTCCGAAGCAGCGGCCGGGAGTACCCTCATGCGCGGATGCGCCCGCGTCTCCGTCGCCCAGAAGAGGAAGAAGTACTCCCTCAGCTCCTTCGCACCGAGCTGGGGGGTGAAGATCGCCCGCTCCTTCCGCACCGCCGCGAGCCGCTGCGCCTCGGCCGACTTCACGCCCTTTCCCTTGTCGGCTTTCGGAGCCATGACGGAAGTGGTGGGGAAGGTCGACGGCGTTGGTGATGCTGGTGGCGATGGGGGGCGGAGCGCTGCTCTCTCGGCTTCGAGAAGAAGGGGGGAGCGGCGGAGTTTCTTGAAGATGAAGTAACAGCAACCAGCGAGGGGGAACGAACTGCCCCTGCTTCCTCTGCTTATAAAGAGGGACGGGGCGGACGTTTCGCCCTTCCGAATAAACAACCACCCACAATCTCTCCCACGATGCCGCATTCAATGCGTGCCGTTATGGGAGAGCGCGGTGGATACGGAGCGAGATTCGGCGTGGCCCAGCCCGCGTGTGCCCGTGCCCTGTCTTGGGCCTGGCCCAACAGCGCTCGGCACCGTGTCTAGCCCAGGCCCGGGGGCTCCTGTCGGTGTACTAGAATAGGGGTACCCTAGTACCCCGAACTTGTGCACGGGCAGTTGCAGCACCCCGCAGCAAGGCTTGCCGGGCGAACGCCAAGATCCTCCATGGTTCCCTTGGAGCCATTCAAGAACAAAGTATTTAAGCTCAGGAGACAAGGCCCCGGCAAGAGGAGCTTGCCGGGAAGGCCAACCAAGGCACTCCAAGGAACTTGCCGCAACGCGCCACGCGCTCCGGCAAGGCAACAAGGCCCCGGCAAGAGGAGTTTGTCGGGAAGACAAACCAAGGTACCTCGAGGCCCGGAGAGCGACAAGCTTCCGGACCCGACAAGATAACAACAACTGCAAGGCGCTTGCCATGGCAGGTGGCCACTCTGTGCCTGTGCTCCAGCGCATCCACCAACGTGTCGCTCTGGGGGCCTCTCCAGGCGCGCGTGGCGGGAGGCTGTGCAGCCAGCAGTGCGCAGTGGCATGCGAAGCTGACAAGATCGCCATCGTGGCGAATGGTGGCGCCCCTAACGGTCCTTTTCTGCACTGTTTGGGCGACTCAGACGGGCCTTTAATGCCCTTGTCCCCTGCCGTCAGGGTTAGGTAGGGTGCACTGTACAAGCAACTGTACCAACCACCTCACTTTTTATGTTTATACCCTCCTCTGCGTTGCCACCTGTCGGTGACCCCTTTAGCGTATAAAAGGAGGCCCATGCGCAATGTAGAGGGGGTTCGGACAGTTCGCTTCGATTCATTCGTAGCCCAGAAAACACCAAGCTCTCTCTCGAGAGCAAGAACACAAGATAATACAACCAGACAAGCAGCAGTAGGAGTGTTATCTCTCCGGAGAGCTCCGAAGCTGGGTAAACTGCTCGTGTGCTTCGCCTCGATCTGCTCTTCGTGCGATCTCCGCCCCCCGCCGAACCGAAAGGGGCCCGGTCCACCGGCCCCATAGGTGTTCGAGGATCAGTTTCCCCCGACACAAAGAAAGAACAAACCGAACAAAGAAACGGAAAACAAAAGGCGGAAGAAAACAACTCGGTTCTAGCAAGTTGAAACTAGGTCAAATTTTACCGGGGCAAAAACTTGTTTAAGTTGATTAGACGGAACGGCGGTTTCGAAACGAAACTCCAGGCGCTTGAATCACCTGATTCCGATAAACGAGCGAGAAGAAAGACTAGAACGAAGATCGGATCTGAGATCGCGATCGCGGAATAAATCCGACGAAAAGAAAGAGACAAAAGGTTAAACGAACGGGCGTCGTTAACCGAGGAATAATCGGTGATCACGTTCGTTGAGACGAACGGTCCGAAAGAAGAACGAAAACCGATCTAGGGTTTTCGGAAAAGAAAACTAAAACAAAAAACGAGAGAAAACCGGAACGGTTTAGAAGAAAAACTGAACCGAGGGGAGAAAAAGAGACGCGGCGCGGGACAACCTCGGCAAGGCTCCGGCGAATGGTGGCAACGGCGGCTATAGGGCGGCGGCGGCTATAGGGCGACGGCGGCGGGTGAGGGGCGCGGGGTGGGGCGCGGCTAAGGAGGGGAGGGGTTTGGGATTGATGTGAGGAGAGGGGGGGTTTGGGGTGTATTTATATAGGTGGGGGGGGATTACTTGGGGTAGGGGGCAAGCAAAAGAGGGAAAACAAAACAAGGAAAGGGGGGGGGCTAACTGGCCTAGAGTCCTTCTGGGACTCGGCCTAGAGTGAGGGAGGCGACGGCCTGGCGCTGTGCCTGGTGCGCGCGCTGGCTGGGGAGGCGGCCGGCTGGCTGGGCCTTTGGCCCGGCTAGCCTTGGTCCTTTTTTTTAACTGGATTCGTGCGCAGAAAAACAAAAGAAAACTAAACTAAACGAACTCCAAAATTACTAAAGTAAATTTTCTCCGACTCCTAAAAATGAGTCAAACAAAAAGAACTTTACTCCGGACCTAGAATGCAATTTTTGAAAACCCGCATTTTTCCCTATCCAAATAAAAAGCAAACAAAACTCTGGCAAAACCAAAATTTGATTTATTCATTGAATCTTCATTTTTCCTAAATTTGGGAAAGTCATATTATTCCCTCTCTCATTATTTTTGATATTGGAAAAATAATTGAAGATGAAATAAAATAAATCAGATGATCCTCTTTTCAAAATTTGAGAAAACTCAAATATGAAAATAACGAAATCTCCAACTCTCTCCGAGGGTCCTTGAGTTGCGTGAAATTTCTAGGATCGGGCAAAAT
This sequence comes from Triticum aestivum, assembly GCF_018294505.1. Taxonomy (NCBI): domain Eukaryota; kingdom Viridiplantae; phylum Streptophyta; class Magnoliopsida; order Poales; family Poaceae; genus Triticum; species Triticum aestivum. The sequence goes on from NC_057803.1 coordinate 333,385,414, forward strand.
GCAAGAAAATATGACATGCATGATGATCTAATGTATAACATTCCAAATTGAAAATTTGGGATGTTACACCTTTTGAGACAACACCTCGGCGTTGTCCGTAGGGAGAGGGGTGGAAGCGGTCGGAAGAGAACCGTTGTTCATATCTGACGAGTCCAAGGAGCCACTCGACGAGGGTACATCGAGATGTGCTCGAGACGGACTGCATAATCATGTTCGGCATGAGGAGAGGCAGTGCAATAAAACATACCATGAAGTACTATGGTGTCCGGACACTTACGACTTCGCCAGGGGCTTGTCCCTGGGTAGCCACTCATCGCCGCTGTCGGCGGCCATCATGGCACAGTCCGGAGGGAGGGTCCTTCCCTTATTGGACCCTTTGGCCTCCCCAGATGGGTCGGCCTTCCTTTTATTGTCTCCCCAGCTGGGGGGGAGAACTTTTCTCCTCCTCCTCCTCGTTTCCATGGGAGGAGTGCGCGTTGGAGTCATCGGACGATGAGTCCGATACAACCTTGCGCCGGAGACCCTTTCAGGTCCCCGTGGCCTTCTTCTTGGTCTTCTTTGCCGGCACCTCGTAAGGTGCCAGAGTCAGCACCTTCATTATAAGAGCGTGTGCAGGATCTTCGGGCAGGGGGCTGGGCAATCAAGCTGCTTCGCTGTCTCTATCCAGTCCTGTTAATGACGTGGAAGCTTAGATCTAGCACATAACTAAACGGGGCAAATAAATACCCTGAGAGATATAAAAGCCTACCGGATTGGCGCGACGCTTTGCGCTGAGTCCGCGGTCCTCGGTGAGCGAGGGAGGAATCTCGGCGCTCTTGAACAGCACCCTCCAGACGTCGTCGTGCGTCGTGTCATAGAGCTCTCGCAGCGTCTGGTGCTTGGCCGAGTCGAACTCCCACAAAACAAATGCCCGTCGTTGACACGGAAGGATCCGGCGGAAGAGCATAACCTGGACCATGTTGACAAGCTCGATTTTCTTGTTCGTCATGTTCTAGATGCAGGTCTGGAGTATGGTCAGCTCTATCGAAGAACCCCAGGACAGGCCCTTCTTTTTCCAGGAGGTGAGCCGCGTGGGGATTCCGGATCGAAATTTGGGGGCCGCGACCCAGTTGGAGTTGCGTGGCTCGGTGATGTAGAACCACCCCGATTGCCACCCCTTTATGGTATCCACATAGGTGCCCTCAAGTCAGGTGACATTAGGCATCTTTCCCACCATGGCGCCTCCGCACTCTGCTTGTTGGCCACCCACCACCTTCGGATTGACATTGAAGGTTTTCAGCCATAGGCTGAAGTGGGGCCTAATGCAGAGGAAGGCCTCACACACGACGATAAACGCAGAGATGTTGATAGTAGAACCTGAGCCCGCGGACAAACGGGTGGACAGGAAATCCCAGTCTGCAGACTAAATGGGTAAGAAAAACTACCCTCTCATGGGGTTCGGGCATTGGGACGATCTGCCCCGCATTTGGCAGCCAGTGCACGATATCCGCAGCCAGGTATCCGGCTTCCCGTAACTTTTTCATGTTCTCCTCCATGAAGGAGGAGACCATTCACTTGCCTCCTGCTCCGGACATGCTTGGAGTGGTTTGACAAGAAGAACGCGAGCTTGGGCGCTAGAGCTCGAGTGTGCGGGAATGGGTAAGCGAGGAGGAAGAAGGCGTGGGTGAAAAAAGTAAATCTTTGTCCCTTCATAAGGGCGGAAGAGGTGATGTGTCTCCCCACTTGTCTGGCAAAACCACTTATTCCCCAGGCACCATAATTGATGGTGCAAGTGGGTTACCCACGTACGTATTGATGAGAATCCCGTGATAAGGGGAACATGATATCTGCTTTGACAAGATGTGTCAAGAAAACCGCCTCGCGATATGTGCGGAGCTGGTTGAGAAAAGCGGTTCAAATAATAATCGGGCCATGGCATGATGTCATGCTATCAAAACGTGTCAACAGATTAGATTTGTGGAAATATTATTCTCTCTACGGTGGTATGTGGAACTTATTTTGCAGGGTCGGACACTATCCTTGTATTCAAACTCTTCCATGGTGTATTCGGAGGAGGAACCCGCCTTGCAATGCCGAAGCCAACACTGCGCGCCGGACTCATTGTCATTGAAGCCTGGTTCAGGGACTATATCCTTTGGCCGGACTGTTGGACTATGAAGATACAAGATTGAAGACTTCGTCCCGTGGCCGGATGGGACTCTACTTGGCGTGGAAGGCAAGCTAGGCAAAACGGATATGTATATCTCCTCCTTTGTAACCGACCTTGTGTAACCCTAGCCCCCTCCGGTGTCTATATAAACCAGAGGGTTTTAGTCCATAGAACAACATACAATCATACCATAGGCTATCTTCTAGGGTTTAGCCTCTTTGATCTCGTGGTAGATCAACTCTTGTAATACTCATATCATCAAGAACAATCAAGCAGGACGTAGGGTATTACCTCCATCAAGAGGGCCCGAACCTGGGTAAACATCGTGTCCCATGCCTCCTGTTACCATCCGCCTTAGACGCACAGTTCGGGACCCCCTACCCGAGATCCAGCGGTTTTGACACCGACATTCTTCATTTGCCTGCAGGAAACAGACCTTCGTGGTCAGGATAATCATGCTCTAGCGTGGTCAATAACCTCTCAGAGTTGGTTTAGCAATTGCTAAGGCGCTACGTCCTCACACATTCATAGTCAGATCATCAAAGTCGACTTCCTCCAAAACGATAGCCACCATCTCATCGAAAGACGGGACACCTTTGCCTCTATCATATCCTTGGGACGAACAGCCCTACAACAGATGGGTGACAAGGCTAGTTCTAGATCTATATGCCCTAATTTGGTAGTACTGATCAACTACGGCAGCACGGGAGAGAAGAAGTATCACACTGGCATAACTAATGGTGACGGGGCTTCGCCAGAGTTGCATGGCAAGGCATGACATCGATGCTGCTTTGAGCTCGGGCTTGGGCGGAGAGCGGGAGGGAAGTTATGAGGTTGAAGAAATAAAGAACCAAGGAGAAACAAGCCTAGAAGGGGGATTTATATAGCCGGGGGCGAAACCGCACTCTTCGATATCCATGGCCGAAAAGCACGGGAAGTTCCACATTCAGCTGACGAGATCACGATCAGGAGATCGTGGGCATGTGTCAGCCGTTTCATCCAAAAATCTCAGTAACTGAACGAAATGCCAAAGTGTTTGAGGAAGCGCAAGCACCCAACACAGTGAAGGGGTACATGGGCCGTAGCCCGCAGTTGCACATAGCCAGGGGCCGGACATCCGATGGGCATCGAACGTCCATAGATCTTCGGACTTCCGTAGATTACGCTCAGTCGCCATGGCGATGGACGTCCGTAGGGGTCCGGTCCCTGGTCGTCCGTTCTTCCTCGGACTTCAGTTGGTTCTGTTTGGTTGTAGGGATGCCGATCGTCCAGACATGGTCGGTAGTCCGGAGCCTGGGAGGTGTCGGACGTCTGGACCTAGTCAGTCGTACGGCCGCTGTAGCTTTCTTTGGCCTGATTTCCTTGGGGTTGATGCTTGGTGTCCTCGCTATCTTGTCCAATGGATTTAGCCGCTCCATGGCTCTCCTCCAAGTACCTGATCACACATAGTGTTTCTGCTTGAGGTAGCAGCCATGTCTCATGTATAGAAAGTGGTAGTTTGGAAAGGAGCGAGTTCACCTTATCTTTGATAGCCTTTGCTCGTGCTCTTGTCATTGGTACAAGTGGTGTCGTGGGAGACGTAGGTAGGTCCATGGGGATGACCTTGGGATGCTCCGCATCATCTCCCCTCCCTTGGAAAAGATCCTACCTCGGATCGAATTCTTCATCACCATGGTAGGGCGAAAGATCCTTGACATTGAAGACGTCGCTCACGTTGTACTTGTCGCGCCGGAGGTCGATCTTGTAAGCATCATTGTAGTAGTGTGCAAGCACCTTGAAGGGTCCATCCGCGCGTGGTAGAAGTTTGGACTTGCGTTCGTTGGGGAAGCGGTCCTTGTGAAGGTGTAGCCACATAAGATCTTCGATGTTGAATATCATGGGTTGCTTGTTGACGTTGAGCTTGGTCGCCAGTCGTTGTACTTGGCGCTCGATGGTGTGCCTTGTGTCTTCATGTATCTTCTTGAGATAGTTCACTCGGGCACTCGCGTCTGTATTGATGCGCTCTTGTAGTGGTAGAGGAAGAATGTCCAATGGGGACAACGGGTTGAATTCATAGACGACCTCGAAGGGGGACTTGCCTGTACTCGAGTATCTTGCTCGGTTGTAGGCATACTCGGCGATGGGTAGACACTCCTCCCACTCCTTGATGTTCTTCTTGACGAGCACGCGAAGTAGAGCGGAGAGTGTGCGGTTGGTCACCTCCGTTTGGGCGTCGGTTCGAGGATGGTAAGTCATGGAGAAGAGTAGCTTGATTCCGAGCTTGGCGCATATGGTCTTCCAAAAGTAACTCAAGAACTTGACGTCGCGGTTCGAGACAATCGTCTTTGGAACTTCATGTAGTCGTAAGATTTCCCTACAAAAGAGATTGGCAACATGTGAAGCATCATCGTTCTCACAACCCTAGTTAGCACTTGCATTAGGACTAGCTGGAGTGATGCATCATTTTTAATTTTCTCCAGAAATTTGAGTTGAGGAAATTTGAAAGCCTCAGAATTTTAATTAAAAGAAGGGCAAATAACCCTGGAAAATGCATCCAATGTTTCCAAAATGCTCCTCACTGATGTTTAATATTTCTGGCAAGGGTTTTGGTCCAAACAAAAATATGGAACATTTTTGAGGAATAATTTTGGCCATTTGTGTTTAAATCAATAAATATTTGAGTTGGATTTAATTCTTCTATAAAAGAATTGCAAGTCCAACAATTCTGAAAATTTGTGAGTGGCTTTGAATAATTAGTACCAAGCTACATAAATCTTTCAGAAGCTACTAAAAATGATTTGGTATAAAATTAAATCAAAATAAATTAAACAAAATAGAAAACAAATAGAAAGTAAATAGAGCAAAGGCTTACCTGTGCAGCCCAGTTACCTGGTCGGCCCACTGGCCCGGTGCCAGTCATCCCTCTCCTCAGGACAGAAGGACGCCGCACATGTGGCCGGCACGCGCGAGCACGCGCCCGGAAACCTCCTCTCCCTGCTTGCCCCCGGCCTCCCCCAAGATGCCACGTGACCCCCTGGAGCCGTCCGGATCCCTCCGCCCCCTCGCTCACTCTCCCTCTCCCCCTTGCTCTCCCACGCGATGACCGGAGTGGTCGCCGCCGCGCCGTCTTGAACCACTGCGGCCACAACCACCGCCTCACCTACCCATCCTGTCCTCGAGCTCCGTATCCTCGCACCGAAGCTCTCCACCGAGTCACGCTTCACCGGACGCGCTGCGACAACGACCATGTCATCGTCCTCATCCTCTGCATCCAACCACCGCCGAATTCGATTGGCCGCCTACAGGACCTCCCCGACCACTCTGAGCGTCTCTGCGAGATCTGTGTGAGGCCCATGCTGTCTCACCCTTCTCCCCCTATCCACGCATGCCCTCTAGCTAGCCATCGCGCGAGTTCCGAGCGCCGCCATCCGCCATGGCCAGTGAGGTCCTCGCTCCTGAGCACCTCCGCTCGGTCCAGTGGCACCAGCATGCTCCTGGTGCCTCCGGTAGGCCGCCTAGCCCCTTTGCTCGCTCCCCTGCTTGCTCTAATGCTGCGCCCGTGTAGGCAGTAGCTCCGGCCGCCACCCCGCTCACCGCCGTCAGCGATTCCGGCCACCCTAGGACTACCCACCACCACTGGTCGACGCTCCTTGTCGCGCTGTATCTGCAGGACCCAGCCGCACGAGCTCCCGTCGCCGGGGTTGGCCGGGGCAGACGCTGTTGACTAGCTGATGTCAGCATGACACACTGATGACGCAGTAATCATTTTGCTGGATTATTTATAATTATAAATGATTTGGAAATTGCAGAAAATGTTTAGAACTTCTAGAAATCATAGAAAAATAATCTGTAACTCCAAATGAAATAATTTATATATGAAAAATGATCAGAAAAATTCAATCTTTCCATCTGTACCATTTTCATGCATGTTGGAGAAACTTGTAGTTGCTGAATTGGACCAAACAAATAAATGGCATTTAACTAACCACTTATGGAGTTTGATTTTGAACCTTGTGTTCAAACCAATTTCATTTAACTTGTTGCTAGTTGCATTAGCTCAATCAACAACATATTGCCATGTCATTATCATGCATCATATTGTTGCATTACATTGATTGTATTTCTTGTTTGTTTGTCGGTGCTTGTCCCCTTTCAGTAGACGTGGTTCCGACGATGAGTTGGATGACACCAATGAAGAACTATACTATCTTCAGAAGTGTCAGGCAAGCAAAACCCGTTGCTCATTCCGATACCATCCCACTCTCTCACTTCTGCTCTCTTTTACTGCATTAGGACAACAACTCTTCAACTTTACCTGCTGAGGTAGTTGAACCCCTTTCCTCTGCATGACCTGTCAATGCCATAGTAAATAGATGAAACCCACTAGCATGAGTAGGAGTTGTTTGAGCCCTGATGTGCCTACTCATTCATGCTTGTTGTCATGCCTGCTACTGCTTAGAGTTGAGTCAGGTCTGATTCATCAGGGATGAATTGGAATGTGGTGAACATGTCCTACTGTTGAGAGCTAAGTGTGTGAACACGATTTGGTAAAGGTAGCTATGAGAGGCCATGTAGGAGTACATGGTGGGTTGTGTCATTCAAACCGTCCTCAGGAACTGAGTTCTATGTTTGTGATCCATGAACATCTACTACCACGCATTGGAATGCTTAATTGCCCTTATTGACTTATTAATCTCCTTGATCTCTGTCCAAGAGTTGCAACTAGTTTCTGGTGTTTGTAGGATATGTGTTGGGGGCCGTGCGTAGCACTGACCTTAGGGGTGGGCTATGATGCGGTAGAGACATGAGGCACGGTGTACCGGAACGCCCGTTTGGTGCCTCGAGAACCATGCTCTCATCGTTTGGAGCCGTGAGTGAAACCCCGGCGGGATCTCCTTGTGGATGGAACCTGAATAGGCGATAAACCTGGACTAGAGACTTGTGTGGTTAGTAAGGTCGTGGCTGACACCCTCGCTGGGCTTCCGCTTGAAGGTTGCCGAGATACACGACGTGTACATGGTGGAAAGTGGCGAGAGCATGTGTGAAGAAGTAGACCCCTGTAGGGTTATAAATGATCTATTCTAATAGTCGTGTCCGGCTAAAGGACTTCTAGGTTGCCTATACAGTTCATAGACAAGTGAAAGTGGATACTCTAAAATGCGCAAGATAAGCGTGAGTGCTATGCAGATGGCGTTCTCGTAGGGAGACGGGAGCGGATCCATAGTGGTGTATTGATATGGTGAATATGTGGACTCATGTGCACCACCTCAAAAGAGTTACTTGCAGTCGTAGTTCAGGATAGCCACCGAGCCACAGCTGGCTTGTTGCAGTTAAACTCCACCACCCCTTTGTTGATATTGATGCATATGTAGCTAGTTCTGATGTAAGTCTTACTAGGTACATTTGTACTCACGTTTGCTTAATTTATGTTTTTGCAGAGAGATTTCAGTCTCACTAGTAGTTCTGCGTGGACTTCGGCGTTTAGCTTGTTACCTCAGCTACGATCTTTTACCCTTGGGAGGGTCTTGTAGATATTCAGGCTTCCCATCCTTTTTCATTTGTAGATGTTTGTACCAAGACATGTTATGCTTCCGTTGCTTGTATGCTCTGTAAGTTGGGTCATGTGACCCATGATTGTAATTCTTACTATGTATGACTCTTCGGAGGCTTATGAATAAATACTTTGAGTCATAGAGTTTTGTTGTGATACCATGTTGTATTTGCACATATCAAGCATATTGTGTGTATGTTATTGAAATGCTTGGTATCTGTGGGATCCGACAACCTAGACGTTTATTCTTGGTAGCCCCTCTTATGGGGAAATGTCTGCCAGTGCTTCCACTAAGCCATGGTAGCTTGCTACTGCTTCGGAACACTTAGGCTGGCCGGCATGTGTCCTTCTTCGTTCCTGTGTCTTTCCCTTCGGCGAAATGTCACGCATTCTTCCTTGAAGTCCTTGTAGCTTGCTATGACTTGGGTTCATATGTTGATGACTGACACGTTCGTTGCTGGGTCATGTATGCCTGTCCCTGTAAGTTAGTGCCACCTTGGGTTTACGACTAGTCATGTCGGCTCGGGTTCTCTGTCATATGGATGCTAGCGACACTATCATATACATGAGCCAAAAGGCGCAAACGGTCCCGGGCCAGGTAAGGTGGCACCCGTGGGGCCACCGTGCGTGTGGCCGCAAAGTGATATGATGTGTTACATGCTAGATCGGTGTGACTTAGGATCGGGGTCCTGACAGCTTTGGTATTAGAGCCTCACTGCCTGTAGGATTACCAAGCCAAACTGGTCGAAGTCGAGTCTAGAAATGCTTTAGTTATATAAGGGAAATGATTGGGCAAGGGAACATAAGGCTCTTTTTACTCCTTTACCTTATGTCCTTCTGATCTGAGTCATCCTCTTCTCCTCTAGGGGGTTAAGAAACTTGGCTTTCTATTCTTTCTATCAGGATCACGTGTTACTAATCCATAGACTTATAGGACAGATGGATTCAAGTCTCAGTTCAGTTTCTACTACTTCCGTACGTTCATTGCTGGCCTCAGAACCTTGATATTGTGATGTCGAGTGGTCATGCCACTATTTTGCAGGATGTCTCAAATCTTTTCAAGCATTTACAACCATTATGCTGTCCGAGTCATCCCAGGTTTCTAAATAGTCTGATGCATTTGGAAATCCCTTCTTTTCGTTCTCGATGTTTCTTTGGGCCAGTTTAACCACACTAATCGGTGAGTTGAGGTACTTTGTTGCCTCGACATATATGTTGGAGCTATTATTATGACCCTAGGTGTCTTAGAGGATCACCTAGTAATCTAGCCATGTTTTGTGTTCCCGGTGTGATGATTCTGGCCGTCATTCTCGAAAGGATCCCGTGATGCCATTTAGTTAGTAGGCATTACATTTCTGGGTTCTTGAACCCGAGATTCACTCTACTCATTCATGTTGGTAGTGTTTGCTAGTTCCTTTATGATATTAGTAACCTTTGAAATAGTCCTCGAGGTCCATGGTATACCCTTCTTCCAAATACCATGAACCATCCTGGCAAAAGCTCATCCTGAACCAAAAGATCACCACCAGAGTGCTCTTGATGGGTTCTCCATACTACGTTGTGAATTTTCCAGTCCTTCCTCTTCTGCATGGGTTATCCGGAAGAAATGTTGAGCTTTGCTCGCCATACAAATCTATGCATCCACAACTAAGAAAGTGATATGTTCCTTTGAGTTGTCCCTTTTTAGTTGTAGTCTGACCCTCGTGTATCAGTTGATAGTCAAGAGTATGTCGTGCATTCATGTTCATCGGTGCCTATTATTCCTCTGGTCTGTCAAGCCGTTCTATTTCAGAATGACTAGGAGAAACAAACTCCAGTAGCTCATCCATTTCTAGGATTGGGTCAAAGTAATTGTATTCCGTAGATTAAGAATGCTAATCCAGCTCCTAGGCTGTTCTACCCTGAAGTATTACCCTCTTTATGTCAGGATTGTCATGGGAATTGCACACCATCCTATGAATTCTTGATGCAGTGATACTTCTCGCCATCATCATTCATTCCTCGGTCCCCATGTTGTTGTAACCGGAATATCGACAAGTGAACCATGATGTGTGAAATCAATACTCCTAGCAACCGTGTTTCTTTGTAGTTAATGGACAATACTCCCATTCTTAGCGTGATGGTTATTGAATCAACATTTTAAGATTGATCGTGCTACCTAGTCTATTTCTGCTGCACTCTTCGGTCGATGGGTTAGCATTTTGTCAAACCCTCGCTTTTTTGATCATATCATGCTTCGAAAGCAAGATTGCTCCTGAGCTTAATAACATATCTGTGGTCCTTTATTTTCCGAATATCTCCTTGGAAGTATCACCAGGTTGTCCTGATGAGGACATCAATACCATTGTTACACCCACAACCCCTGTTGCTATACATACTGGATCAATTACTAGAGCTCGCGCACGCCAATTAAATTATCAGGTACTTTCGTTTCTTGGTAATGATTCTAATGTTCATGAGAATATGATCTTGCCTAAATTGGATACATTTTTTGCATACAAATGAAGGGCCTGGCATGGATAAGAGGGATGAACACTGGAGCAAGACCAAGCATGGAGATGATGGCATGCGCAAGGGGATCAAGAATGGAGTTACAAGTGATAATCTCAGGACTTTGAAGCCACCATAAGGGGTGCATGAAGCCTTGGACGAAATATACAAGATGCCACTTCATAAATTTCGTCCAGAGGCTATTCTAGGTGTTGCGTCACCTTATTATTGGTCCAGACCCTTGTATTTTCGAAATACTTATTTATAGGCTGTTTTTAGAGTCTGTATGTGTGGGGAAATGAGAGATAGGGTTGGTTTCGAACCCCTCCTCCAAGGGCCACAAAATCCCCCCCCTCTTCCTCCATATATACAGTCGTTAGGGCGTCGTTTAGACTTTGGGTTTTGTCTAGATTAAAGTACACCATAGCTGTAACTTCGCGTACTTCGTTTGTGTTCAACGACCAGACAAAGGCGTCAGAGAACCCCACCTTGATCAATAAAGCTTTCCTCTTATATTCGCAATATCCAGAATTGCAATCTTAGTTTCTTGCTTGTTCTTCGTTTGCTCGCAGGAAACAGACCCTCGTGGTCAGGTTGATCGTGCTCCGGCGTGGTCAATAACCCTCGGAAGTTGGTTTAGCGATTGCTAAGGAGCGACGTCTCGCACGTTTGTAGTCGGTTCGTCAAGGTCGATTCCCACCGAAAACGATAGCCACCATCTCATCGAAACATCGGGACACCTTCGCCTCTATCAAGTGGTATCAGATTTCTAGGTTGCTCGGTGAGATTTTACAGATTTTCGTAGTTCAGATCGAGTCTGTTCTTCAAACCTACAGTCCATGAAAAAGCCAAAAAAATATTTAGGGTTAGTTCATCATATCCGAACCAATCTAAGCCTTTGCATAATCTTTTTAGGGTTTTGCATTGTTGAATTTGCGGTTGCATCGTCGTGTCTAGTTGCTGGTCTTAGTGTCTAGTCCTTTAGAGTTTTGAGTTATGTTCACAAGTTGTCACGCCGTCGCCGCATCATCATCATCACCTGTAGCGACCCGACCTCAAACAGTCAAGTCTCTGTGCCTCAGTGTCATCCCTGGATTGGTAATGCTGACACACACAGTACTCGATGTATTTATAACAGAGTAGCAATCACACACTTATTATATCGAATGTCTCAAAAGAGAACTTATTACAATAAATATGGCTTAAGGCCATCTAATACGATAACAGCGGAAGGCTTGGAAGATAAAGTGAGTCCATCAACTCCAATGGCATAGCTGAGCTGCACGGCAACGACCTAACGAACCTTACTCCTCGTCTGAAAAGTCTGCAACATAATACGTTGCAGCCCGAAAATGGGTCAGCACATGGAATATGATGGCAATATAACACATAGAGCAAGAACAGAATAATGCTATGACTACATGCATATTTGGCTAGTGGAAAGCTCTATGGTTATAGTTTTTGCGAAAAGCCAATTTTTCCCTACAAGAAAGGAATAAATTTTATTTAACTATCATGGTAGTTGGAACATCATTGAGAAAGTTCCTCCAAGTCAATCCCAATTAAAGTAATTATCAACCCAACAATATTAAATTAGAGTGATGAGATACTCAGGATACTCCAAGTACTAGATACTCATGATTGTCCATAACCGAGGACACGGCTAACCATGATTAGATTTTACACTCTGCAGAGGTTTGCGCACTTTTCCCCACAAGACTCGATCGCCTCCGTTGGATTTCTTGCACTACATGGTGTTTGAGAAACGGATGACCGAGACACAGTCTTTCAGAAACATTTTCTCTTTACTCCAGGCAGACCATACCAAACCAACATCCCTCTACCTGCTGATCCACCTCTTCAAGAGCTCATGCGACCTACTCAACTATGCTAGAGGCCATAATAGCTTGTGACTGCACACGGAAGTTTCTAGCATGAAAATATCTTAGTTCCCTTTGAGCCTGGGTGGCGGACCTTAGGATGATCACACGGGTACTCCGGGATATCCTAGGACAACACTGGGTTCTTGAGGTGCCCGACAAGAAATCCACCCAGATGTGTATTAAAATTGCCACCTTAAGTAGAACCATTAATTAACAATCTCACATATGTCATGGATTCACTCACCCAAACCACGTCTACGAGCATAGCATAGCAGTATAAGCAATACGCAGAAGTAACTCCCAAGGGTTTGAATATAACAGGGCAATAGGTTCTACCTCATCAACTACTTCCCAACCCACATGTTAATCACATCCTAATCAAGCAATGTTTGAGGATTGAAACTAATGCGTAGAAACTGGGTATGGAAGGAGTATGATCAATGTGTTACTTGCATTGCTGATGATCCGCGAAACCTAGGGACTCGTAGTAGCACGCTTCGCACTCTGGGAATTCTATCGCAAACAGACAATAGCATACATAAGCAATCAAGCAAAGAAGCACGGGTAAAACTCAAATAAGAAGAATTGACTAGAAAGTTCAACTTAAGAACTCCGGTTTGCGAAAAGAATCAAATCAAATGGAGCAACGAAACTCAAACTGCGAAAGAAACAAGATCCGTTTACTAATCTGAACTAAAGTCAAATTTTAAAGTACCAAAATCTTGTTCAAATTGATTAAACGGAAAGAGGGTTTTGAGACGAAGATCTAGGCGCTAGAATCGCTTGATTCCGGTAAACGAGCGAAAAGATAAACTAAAATGAAAATCAGATCAGAAATCGCGATCGAAAATAATCGTGGAAAAATCCGAGAAAAAGAAAACTGACGAACAGGCTAACGAATGAACGTTCGTTGTCTGTAACTAACGAGCGAAAACCGTTCATTAAAACGAATGTACGGATGACCGTCCACTAAATAAACTAAACCGAGAAAAACCGGCGAACCGATCTATAAAAGCGAAATTAGGGTTTCTAAAAAAGGGATCGGTTTTAAAAAAACCGAACGGCGGTGAGGCTTATACCTCCGGCGAGGCTCCGGCGAGGTGGGGCTATGGCGGCGGGGTGCGCGGGCGGCGGCAAAAGCGGCGGCGGCGCTGCAGGCGGGGCGGGGCAGGAGGCGGGGTTGGTGGTGGGGGGGGGGCTCCGGTGGCGGGGTATTTAAGGAGGGGGGCTGCTTGGGGAAGGGGCAAGTGGCGCGGGGAGGCGGAGTCCCGGCTGGACTCGGGGTCGGGGCGACGGCGGCCTCCCAGTCTCCTGGAGGGAGACGGGAGCGCGGGGCTAGCGGCCGGCTCGGCTGGGCTTCGGCCCAGTCAGGCACTGAGAGATTTCTTTAAATAATTTTGCCGGAACTTAAATAAATCCTAGAAAATAAAATAAAAATCAAAAAATACCAAAACAAATTTTCACCGTCTAAATAAAATATTTAGAACGAGATGAACATTTTTTTGGCCCTGAAATGCAATTTTGAAAAACGTGCAATTTTTCTAATGCAAATAAAATGGCAATAAAACCCGAATAAAATCAAATATTTGATTTTAATATTTTTCCTCCAATATTTCAATTATTTTGAAGAAGTCATATTATCTCCTCTCATATATTATAATATGAAATAGTTTTGGAGGGAAAAATAATTAAAAGCAAAATCCTTGTTTCAATATTTGATAAAATTCAAATATGAAAGCAATGAAATCCCCAACTCTCTCCGAGGGTCCTTGAGTTGCTTAGGATTTCGAGGATCGCGAAACAAAATGCAGTAAAATATGATATGCATGGATGATCTATGTATAATATTCCAAATTGAAAATTTGGGATGTTACATCACCGCTGCCACATACCACCATCATCATCACCGCTGCCATCTACCACCATCATCATCACCGCTGCCATATACCACCATCGTCATCACCGCTGCCATATACTACCATCGGCATCACCGCTGCCATATACCACCATCGTCATCACCGCTGCCATATACCACCATCATCATCACCGCTGCCATATACTACCATCGTCATCACCGCTGCCATATACCACCATCGTCATCACCTCTGCCATATACCACCATCGTCATCACCGCTGCCATATACCACCATCGTCATCACCGCTGCCATATACCACATATCCACCTACATCACGATAATCCGAGTACACCTCCATCACCGATTCGCTACCAGTCCGAGTTTCCACCAGATTCATCTCCACCACCAGTTCTAGTCCGACTCCAGTATTTTGTTACTCTGTTTTGGATTTCCAGATCACGCCATACTTCGAGTCGTGATAGAGTAGCACTCCCGAACTTTCGTGCTACCCGCAGTATAAAAATAGTTCCAAACTAAAAAAACTAAGTCTGGAAAATTCTGGCTAGGCAGTTTTCAGACCATTTGTAGATTTTTTTTGAAAAAAATTGTTGCGGAGGAAAAAAAGAGGGAAAAAGTGAAAAAAATATAAAAAATTCCAGAGCGTGATCCTCCCTTGTTTATGTGCAGCTCCATGATTTTGTTCGTGTTCTAGGCTCGCATCTCTAGTACGGTCTAGCCTAGGACCAGCACAGTACCATCGTTGAGCGTTTATTCAACTTTGCATCTCTCATTTGATTATTGTTGACATTTTTGCTACCATATCATAAGCCTTCCCAGCTCCACATACATCTACATCGTGCTTTTGAAACCACCTGGCAATCGCTCTGTCCAATCTTTGAGAGTTTTGACTACCAACGGTTGCCGATCACTGCCTGCTACTGGATAAGAACTGGTAATAATTTGAGATTTTCTTGCCGGATTTTGGACACCCACCACCACCTCTTGTTAGTAGTCTATAGGATCATATTCTTGTGTGTTTCTATTGCTGCTAACAATGGCAGGATCACAAGTCGACGAGACTGACTGGGAGAACATGACGAATAAGGAGTTGCATGATAAATTTCAGCAAATGATGAGTGGATAGGTGCAAGATGTGCTAAACAGATTTGAAGAGTCCATGGAGAAGATAGATGGCATGGAGAAGACATTCCAAGCAAAGATTGATAAAAAGTTTAATGAATTGCTCGCGCGTCTTCCACCACCACCACCGGCGGCACCTAACGCACCTCTACAACAACAACAACAACAACAACAACAACAACAACAACAACAACAACAACAACAACAACAACAACAACAACAACAACAACAACAACAACAACAACAACAACAACAACAACAACAACAACAACAACAACAACAACAACAACAACAATAACGATGACGACGACGACGACGGCTACCTCCACGTCGCGAAACAGCCCTCCGCCGAGCGAGCCATGTCCCTCTTGCGCCTGGCCAAACTGTTGATGCTGTTGTTGATACTTCCGTGGCTCTTGTGGCTGATGCGGAGGAGGATAATTATGCGGGAGATTATGAGGATGAGGTTGATCAAAATCAAAACTATGTGCAACCACCAGGACCACAACTACCAGGTCATCCACATGCAAATAATGGCAATGGTAGGGCTCCCCCTCAGGTACGAGATCATGACCATCTCCCTAAACTGAAATTGAATATTCCACCATTTGAGGTAGATATGTTCATGATATTTATCTTACTTGGGAGTTAGAAACTGAACAACGATTTACATGTTTACAATATCCTAAGGAGAGACGTGTTCCTGCTACTATTTGTGCTTTCACTAGCTTTGCATGTGTTTGGTGGTCTGAACATTGTAGATTATGTTCTATTCCAGCTACTTGGGCTGCTTTGAAAACTGCTATGCATGGTTGTTGGGTTCCACCAAATTATCAACGTGAGTTAATTCTAAAATTGCAGCGTTTAAGACAAGAAAAAAATTCTGTAGAAGAATATTATCAGGAATTACAAACTGGCATGATTAGATGTGGTATTGTTGAGGAGAATGAAGCTATGCTTGCATATTTTATGGGTGGATTAAATAGAGAGATTCAAACCATTCTAGAGTATAAGGAGTATAATAATATCACTCGTTTATTCCATCTTGCTTGTAAAGCTGAACGTGAAGTGCAGGATCGACAGGCATTGGCACGAACTTTTCTGCAGGTCGATCATCATCATGGACACCACATGCATCCTCTATTTCCACTACACCAACACCTCCATCAGGTGCCACCTCCAGTCGTGATACACCTGCCGCGCCTGCGCAAAGCTCTTCTTCTTCCATGGCATCAACAGGGCACACAAGTGATATTATTTGTCATTGTTGTAAGGGAAGAAGACATTTTGCGAGAGAATGCAAATCTCAGTGTGTGATGATTGCTACTGAGGATGGTGGGTATGAGTCCGCTAGTGACTATGATGAGGAGACTTTGGCTCTTATTACACATGAAGTACACAATCGAGATGATTGTGATACTGAGCCGCAATACATGGCTACTAAAGATGCTGACAGGTATGGATGATTAGTTGCTCAATGTGTTTTGAGTGTGCAAGTTACACAAGCTAAGCAAAATTAGAGGCATGATTTGTTCCGTACAAAGGGAGTTGTGAAGGAACGTTCTGTTCGCATCATCATAGATGGAGGGAGCTGCAACAACTTGGCTAGCATGGAGATGGTGGAGAAGCTCTCTCTCACCACAAGACCGCATCCACATCCTTACTACATCCAATGGTTCAACAACAGTGGCAAGGTTAAGGTAACACGTACCGTTCATGTGCATTTTAGTATCTCTACATATGCTGATTATGTTGATTGTGATGTGGTACCAATGCAAGCATTTTCCTTATTACTTGGTAGACCATGGCAATTTGATAAAAATTCTGTACACCATGGTAGAAACAATCAGTATACTCTTGTTCATAAGGACAAAAATATTACTTTGCTTCCTATGACTCCTAATTCCATTTTGAAAGATGATATTAATAGACCTAATAAAGCAAAATAGGAGCAAAATAAGATAATATTACTTGGCATTTGGAGCTATGGTTGATTTTCTATGATTTCTAGAAGTTCTGGATATTTTCTGGAATTTCCTATATAAGAATAATTCCAGTAATTGAATTAATGCGTCAGCATGACATAGGTGTGACGTCAGCGGTGAACTGGGTTGGCCAGGTCAAACCTGACTGGTGGGCCCTCTCTGTCAGTGTCACAACTAGTTAACAGAATTAGATTAACACTAATTAGCTGTCAGTGGGGCCTGGGCCCACATGTCAGTGTCTAAACTAATTAGAATTAGTTAAAACTAATCTTAAACTTATTAGCAGACCGGCCCACCTGTCATAGACCCAGGGGGTCTACCTGGGCCCGCACAGGGGTCAAACTAAGTCAAACTCGTTGGCGGCTTGACGCCGGCGACGATAGACGCGGCGGAGGGGCTCGGCTTTGCATCTCCGGCGACCAAATCGATGGCGGAGAGCAGCTACTTGACGCGGGGAGCGAGCCGCGTCATTTGGTGGAGAAAGTGGAGCTCAGGGAGGCTTGGAACGACGCCGGCGACGACCTTGGCGGTCGCCGAAGTTCGGGGGTGGATGAACCCGACGCTACGGGGCACGGCGAGGCGCGGGGAGTGGTGCGTTAGGCTCCTGGGAGCGCGTGGAAGACGAAGGCGTGCTCGGATTCGAGCTTACGCGCCTGTGGCCACGGTGGCGACATGGCCGGCGGAGCCGAGCTCTCGGCCTTGATGGCAGAGGGGGTTGGAGGACGAGGACGAGCGTGGGGGGAGGGGGAAATGGTGGCGGAGCTCACAACGGTTGCAGGGGAGCGAGGCGAGCTCGGGGAAGGCCTGGAGCAAGCGGGGCGGCGAGGAGGATCTCCAGTGGCCGGAGTTGAGAACGAGCTCGGTGCAGCATCTCCGGGGCGAGCGAGCGCACGGGGCCCGGCCTACTTCATGTAATCGACGACGGCGGAGCTTCCTGGCATGTCGGGGCAGCAAATGGATGGCGGTGGCTGCGGTGAAGCTTGTCGGCGGCGACAGCTGCGCTCGGCAGGAAGAGGGGGAGAGAGCCAGAGAGGGAGAGAGGCCACGAGGAGAGTGGGAAGAAAGAGAGGGGGACGTGGGGGTCGGCGTGGCACTCCTAGACGCCTCCAGGGCGTCGGCGGAAGCAGGAGGTGGCCGGCGTGTGGCCGCGGGCACCGACCACGCGCTCCTCGTCCTCCTGGCGGGAGGAGGAGGACGACTGGCAAGGCCAGTCGACTGGGCCGAGCCAGGTGGGCTGGTGGGCTGCGCCTGGTAAGTTTCTCTCTCTCCTTTTTCTTGTTTTTTTCTTTTATCTATTTTTCTGCAACTGTTGGGCTTTATTAAAAATACCTAGACATCTTTAAAAATCCTGAAAATAATCAGGGGCTCTGTTTAGATTATTCCCAACAGCCACACTTATTTCCAGAATTATTTGAGCATTTAGATTATTTTATAGCATTTAAATGCCCAAATTCAAATACTTATGATTTAATTCAGAAAACCTAGAATGTCCTCGAAAAGAATGCACCATTTTTGCCAGGGTTTTTAGCCCAATCCAGAAATGATGAACATTCTGTGAAGGGCATTTTGGGTTCATTGAAAATAATTTTAGTAAACCCTAGTTGTTTCCAGGGGGTGCTGGGGGTTCTGTCTTCCCCATTTCAAATTTAAGGGAATGTAAATATGATGCACACTCTAATGCTTAAACTAGCTGGGGTGTGAGAACTCACCCCCACTCAAAAGAATCTCGTCCCGAGATTTAGGATCCTCCGGAAAGAAGGTGGGGTACTCGAGTCGAAGACGATCCTCCCTTTCCCAAGTGGCTTCTTTCTCGGAATGGTGTGACCATTGAACCTTGAGAAACTTGATATTATGACGTCGAGTGGTACGCTCGGCTTGATCAAGGATACGAACGGGATATTCCCGATATGAGAGGTTATCTTGTAGATCAAGCGTTTCGTGGTCCACTCCACGGATAGGATCCGCGAAGCAACGCCTGAGTTGAGAAACGTGGAAGACATCGTGAATTCTAGAAAGATGCGAAGGTAGTTCCAATTGGTAGGCAACTTCTCCTCATTTGGCAAGAATGCGAAAGGGTCCGATGTAACAAGGAGCCAATTTGCCTTTGATACCGAAACGATGGGTTCCCTTTAGCGGAGTAACCCAAAGGTAAGCCTTCTCGCCGAATTCATAACTCATAGGCTTATGTTTACGATCATATTGACTCCTTTGATGAGATTGGGCTGTTTTCAATTTCTCACAAATAACGCAAACCTGTTCTTCTGCTTCCTGAATCATATCCGGGCCAAAGAGTTGTCTTTCCCTGGTTTCTGACTAGTTAAGAGGTGTTCGACATTTTCGTCCATAGAGAACTTCGAAAGGAGCCTTGCCCAAGCTAGCTTGATAACTATTGTTGTAAGCAAACTCCGCGAATGGAAGGCATTTCTCCCAACCCATTCTGAATGAGATGATAGAGGCTCGGAGCATATCTTCCAGAATTTGATTGACTCGTTCTACTTGACCACTTGATTGAGGATGGAAGGCGGTGCTAAAAGAGAGACGAGTTCCCATAGCATTTTGGAAACTTTCCCAAAATCGAGAGGTGAAAAGACTCCCAGGGTCTGAGTTAATTTCCAATGGAACACCATGAAGAGACACTATTCGGGAGATGTACAGGTCAGCTAGCTGGCTAGCGGTGATACTCTCGCGAACAGGTAGGAAATGGGCTACTTTGGAAAGACGGTCGATCATGACGAAGATGGCATTATTCCCTCTCTTTGTCCTGGGAAACCCAGTGATGAAATCCATACTGATTTTATCCCATTTCCACTCGGGAATAGCCAAAGGTTGAAGGGTGCCAGCAGGCCATTGATGCTCTACTTAACACGATGACAAACGTCGCAATTAGCAATGTATTGAGCGATTTCTCTTTTCATCCTAGTCCACCAAAACCTCTGGCGTAGGTCTTGATACATTTTAGTACTACTGGGATGAATGGTGAGAGGGGATTCATGAGCTACCTTCAGGATCAACTGGCGTAGATGTTGTTTCTTGGGAAACACCAAACGGTTCTCGAAGAAAATAGCACCCCGCTTATCCATGGAAAAACATTTAGCAACTCCGCTAGCAATGTTTTCCTTAATCCGTGATATGCCCTTATCACGCTTCTGGGCAGCTATGATTTGATCCATAAGGGTAGGCTTCGCCACCAGGGTGGATAGAAAACCTCGAGGAACAATGTGAAGATTAAGCTTACGAAATTCCTCATGGATAAGTGGTTGACTTTGTTGTAACATCAGGTTGTTACAATAGGACTTACGACTTAGTGCATCAGCCATGACATTGGCTTTGCCCGGGTGTAAGTTATTCCTAAGTCGTAATTCGAGATCAACTCGACCCAACGCCTTTGCCTGCGATTCAAATCTGGTTGGGTGAAGATATATTTCAAACTTTGGTGATTGGTGAAGATCTCGCAACGATTACCGAGGAGGTAATGTCGCCATGTTTTAAATGCATGGACTACAGCTGCAAGCTCTAGATCATGTGTGGGATAATTTTCCTCATGTGGATGTAATTGCCGTGAAGCATAGGCAATTACCTGACGATCTTGCATGAGTATGCAACCTAGTCCTTGTCGCGAGGCGTCGCAATAGATAATAAAGTCCTTGGAGAAATCTGGTGGTACCAGTACGGGAGCAGATGTCAGGCATCTTTTCAGTTCCTGAAAGCTGAACTCGCACTATGGAGTCCACTCGAACTTTTTATCTTTCTTGAGGAGTTCAGTTAGAGGTTTAGCAACCTTGGAGAAATTCTCGACGAAGCGGCGGCAATAGCTCGCTAAGCCAAGGAAACTCCGAACTTGCTTGACCGTATCAGGTGGAGTCCAATCAAGGACGGCTTGAACTCGCTCGGGATTGACAGCAATACCCTTACCAGAGATTACATGGCCCAGATAGGTCACTTCTGTCAACCAAAATTCACACTTGGAGAATTTGGCATAAAGGCGATGCTCTCGAAGTTTCATCAATACCAGCCTTAGATGTTCGGCATGTTCCTCTTCATTCTTGGAGTAGATGAGTATGTCATCGAGGTATACTACGACGGATTTATCCAAGTACTCCATGAAGACCGAGTTCATTAACCGAGAAAAGGTAGCTGGGGCATTGGTTAAACCGAAGGACATAACGGTGTACTCGTATTGGCCATAACGAGTAACAAATGCCGTTTTGGGAATGTCCCCGTTTCTGATTTTGATTTGATGGTAGCCCAACCTCAAATCCATCTTGGAAAAGACTGAGGATCTGGCGAGCTGAACATACAGATCATTGATCCTGGGAAGCGGATACTTGTTCTTGATGGTGACCAAGTTGACAGGTCGGTAATCTACAACCATTCGATCTGTTCCATCTTTCTTCTTGACGAAGAGGACGGGGCAAGCCCAAGGAGAGGAACTAGGATGGATGAAACCCTTTTTCAAGGACTCATCGAGTTGGTTCTTAAGCTCGGCTAGTTCTAAGGGTGCCATCTTGTAGGGTCTTCTAGAAATTGGAACGGTTCCTGGAACAAGGTCTATCACAAACTCGACATCCCTGTCAAGTGGAACACCTGGCAGTTCTTCTGGAAAGACATCCGGAAAGTCTCGGACTACCAGAACATCTTCAAGGTCTGGAAGGGGGTTGGAATTTAGGGAGTAAAGTTGGCGCTTGGCCACTCGAGTTAAGACATTGACCGTCCTGCCCCATGGGTGAGTAAGTTGAACGGTCCTAGTGGCACCATCAATCTTAGCATAATGAGCTGACATCCAGTCCATACCCAAGATGATGTTTATGTCCGAGGACTTGAGAGCTATTAAGGATGCGAGGAAGACAAGTCTATCGACAAGAATTTCATTCCCATGGCTTACTCTAGAAGTTTGCCATCTAGAGCCAGGGGTTTGAATTTCCATGGTAGAGGGCATGTCACAGAATGTCATGTTATGCAATCGAGCATAGTTCTCGGATATGAATGAATGATATGCTCCAGTATCGAAAAGAACAGATGCTGGATGGCAATTAACAAGGAGCGTACCAAGGACAACGTTAGGATCCTCATGAGCCTCCTCGGCTGAAACATAGTTGACATGGCCACGGGCAGTGGTGACCGGCTTGGCATAGAATGTCTTTCCCGCGGGCTTACCACGGCCAACGGACTTTCCAGTTTGATTGGGGTTGTTGTTCTGGGGACACTCTCGTCTATAGTGACCCGGCTCTCCACACTTGAAGCATGTCACCACATTGGGGCGTGGAGCAGCATTAGCAGCGGGGCCACCATAGGGCTTGGGCGGTGCAAACTGCTGGTTGGGACGAGGCGCCTCAAAGGATGGCCTCGGGATGAACCTAGGTGGCGGTGCCGTGCTTGGGATCCACACCCGGTGCTTCTAAGCTCCAGAGCCGGATGAAGAGCCAAAATCACGTGAGTGCTTGCGTGAAGCGTCATAATCAGTCTGGCCTGTCTCAGCACTGATGGCTTTATTGACCAGCTTCTAAAAGGAGGTGCACTCATGCAGACGAAGATCGCGGCGAAGCTCAGGGCTGAGTCCCTTGCGGAACCTTGCCTCCTTCTTAGCGTCGATAGATACCTCTTCGGGAGCATAATGTGCCAGATTCCCAAATTCACGACTATATGCATCCACAGTCAATCTTCCTTGGGTGAAATTGCAGAACTCCTCCCTCTTGCGATCCATGAGACCTTCCGGAATGTGATGCTCACGGAAAGCCTCACTGAATTCAGCCCAAGTAGTAAATTGGCCGACCGGGCGCATAGCTTCAAAGTTTTCCCACCAGAGCCTAGCAGGGCCTTCGAGGTGATAGGCAGCATAAGTAACCTTGTCGGCTTCGGCTACGTTGGCAGAATGTAGCTTGTGCGTAATGCTGCGAAGCCAGTCATCTGCGTCGAGGGGTTCGACGGAATGGTTAAACTTTGGTGGGTATAGCTTGATGAAGTCATTGATTGACACCAAGTCATTTCGCGGGTGGCGTGCAGTGTTCTGCTCAATCCGCTCTAGCTGGCGGTTAGTCTCACGCTTGTTTCTTTCCGCCTCCAGCATCACTTCGGCCAGAGAGGGTGGGTGTTACACCCTCGATGCGACAATATCTCCCACGTGTCGAGGCACGACTTAGAGGCATAATCGCATTGAAGGCATATGTCACAAGTTAGGCAATCTTCACAACATCCCATGTAATATATAGATAATAAAAGGGAAGATAACATAGTTGGCTTACACTCGCCATGTCAATCAAGTACATAAATAACATTACATCATCAAAATACTCATGGCCCAACTACGGCGCCAAAATAAAAGATAACCCAACATGCGACATGGTCCCGATCACCCCCAACTGGGCACCAGTACTGACCATCAGGAAAGGAAACATAGTATCGTTGAGAGTCCTCGTTGAACTCCCACTTGAGCTCGAGTGCGTCACCTGGAGCAGAATCGTCAGGCCCTGCATCTGGTGTAATAGTAATCTATGAGCCACATGGACTCAGCAATCTCGAACCCTCGCGATCAAGACTATTTAAGCTTAATAGGAAAGGCAAGGTAAATATGCGGAGCTGCAGCAAGCGACTAACACATATGGTGGCTAACCTGTTCGCAAAAGAGAGCGAGAAGAGGAGGCAAAGCGCGAGCGAGAAACTAGAGGGCAACCTGCGCAAGCATTACTCCAACACCGTATTCACTTCCCGGACTCCGCCGAGAAGAGACCATCACGGTAACATACTCTGTTGATTCATTTTAATTAAGTTAGGGTTCAAGTTATCTACAACCGGACATTAACAAATTCCCATCTGCCCATAACCGCGGGCACGGCTTTCGAAAGTTCAAATCCCTGCAAGGGAGTCCCAACTTAGCCCATGATAAGCTCTCAATAGACCTCCTCCCGAGACGTTCCGATCAGACTCGGTATCTCGGTTCTTCAAGAAACTTCGACAGGTTAAAACAAGACCATCAACACCGCCCGAATGTGCCGACAAATCCCGATAGGAGCTGCACATATCTCGTTCTTAGGGCACAATCAGATGAGCTCTCCATACAACTAAAACCAAACCTCGAGTTTCCCCGAGGGGGCGCTGCACAGGACTCTAGTTTGGACCAACGCTCAGAGGAGCACTGACCTAGGGGGGGCTAAAATAAGATGACCCTCGGGCTCTGGAAACCCAAGGGAAAAAGGGGCTAGGTGGAAAATGGTAAAACCAAGGTTGGGCATTGCTGGAAAAGCTTTAATCAAGGCGAACTATCAAGGGGTTCTCATTATAACCCAACCGCGTAAGGAACGCAAAATCCGGGGACATAACACCGATATCACGGAAACTAGGGAGGCAAGAGTGGAACAAAACACTAGGCGAGAGGCCGAGCCTTCCACCCTTAACCAAGTATATAGATGCATTAAGATAACATGGCAATATAATGATATCCCAACAAGTAAATAATCTTCCAACAAGGAACGGTCTACAGTCTTCACCTGCAACTAGCAACGCTATAAGAGGGGCAGAGCAAAGCGGTAACATAGCCAATCAATGGTTTGCTAGGACATGGTGGGTTAGAGGTTTGACATGGCAATTTGGGAGGCTTGAAAGCAAGTGGTAGGCATCGTAGCATAGGCATAGCAAAAGAGAGAGCATCTAGCAAAGCAAAGACAGTAGTGATTTCGAGGGTATGATCATCTTGCCTGTAAAGTTGTCAGAGTTGATTCGATCCTCGAAAGCAAAGTCAACGGGCTCCTCGTTAGCGAACTCATCTCCCGGCTCTACCCAAACAAGACAAACAAGCAAACGGAACACAATCAACCACGTGCAAACTCAAACAACATGATGCAAAGATGGTATGCTATGCGGGATGCAATGCGGGATGCATATGCAAGATTTGACAAGGGATGCATGAACCTGGCCTCAACTTGGGAATCCAAGTGTGCCACTGGAAAGATGAGATGAAATCTCTTGAAAACGATATAAAGAACGCCGGAATCAGAGTTATGGTTTGGAAATGGCAAGCAATTCAAACATGGCCACATTCTGCGATTTACAGCAAGTAGCCATCTAAATGCCACAAGATGAACATGCTACAACACTCAAAAATGGCATAAAAATACATGGCACGGATGCATTCATGATGCTTAACAGAAGTCTTGCACTGAGCTACGGCCAATTCATCCATTAACAGGTTCAAACAAGCATGGCAAAATGCATATGACAAACAGATCTCAGACTTAGTGAAATTAACAATTGTTTGGAATTTCAGATCAGATAGCACCCTTCGGAGCAACAACATTATATGCTATAGGACCTGAACAAGGCAAAGAAAAGCATGGCATGGAGCTACTCAAAGAGCTTAACAAAAGGTCCTTAGTGACCTTGAGCCAAAAGGGATCAGAAAATACAATTCCAAGCATGTGAACATGGCAAAAACATAATCAGATCACAGACTTAGTGAAAACTGGAGCATGCTGAAATAGGTATCAGGTAGGCATGTTTACGAGCTCGATGCACTCACTACGGAGCAAGTCATGACAAGCTAAGCATACATCCATCAAGAATACACAAAATTCAAGCTAGACATGGCAAGAACAATAGCATAGCATGCATGGATCAACTACAACATCCTCGGCAAAATCGCTAACAAGTAGACAATCTGCCCAAATTCATGAAGTAGCAAAAGTAGAGCTCGATTGACTCAAGCTAGGGTGCTCCATAATTGCAAACAAAGACATGGATGGATAGAGCACTACAATATTAACAAAACATCCTTACTGATCGTCCTCAAAAGAGGCACGGATCACTAGGTAACAACATGAACATATGGCCATATGAGATAAACAGGTCAAGGACTTAGTGGAAATGATGTCCCTGAAATCAGCATTAGCAAGTGCCTCACTTTGCAAGCTTGTGCTAGTCACCACACACATCACAAAAATACATGGGTTGCACCACTGGAAATATGGCAAAAACCCTTAACAAAACATATGTAGAGCTCATGGGCATATCATGCACACAATAATCATGGCAAAAATGACAAATATCTAAATGGAGCAGCAGATCTGACAATTATCTCAAGTAGCCCTCTTCTAACAGCATTTCGGGCATCAAGATGAACTCAAATGAAAATTATGCAATGGAATGAAATGATGTACTCTCTGAGACGAACATTTTGATATGCTATATGCGCGAAACGGAGCTACGGATGCAAAGTTACGACATGATGAACAGGGCAACATGAACTAGGTTTAGGGATAAAAAGTCAACCCGATTTTGGATCTCAGATCCAGATCGGATCGGTACTGTAGCTGGCACGGTCGCCGAGGATGGCCGGGGCGGCGCTTGCCGGTGACGAGGGGCGGCGAGCAGGCGGCGACGGCGGGCTCGGACGACGGGGCGGCGTCGGGCAGCGCGCGGCGGCGCAGGGGCGGCGGAGGCGAGGTGAGGCGGCGGCGAGGAGGTCCGGCCGGCGGAGCTCGCTCCAGCCGGCAATGGCGCGGCGGCGCCGGCGCGGGGAGGCGGCGGCCAGGGCAGCGGTGTCGGGCGACGGCGTCGGGGAAGGAGGGCGGCGCACGCGAACGGAGGCTCGGGCCCGGGCGGAACGCGGGGAGGGCCGGCTTCGGGCCGGTGGGCCTCGGCGGCAGCGGGGACAGGAGCTGCTACATGGCGCCCGTCTATTGGCGCGGGGCGGTGTCCGGCGCGGAGGCGGACATGTCCGGTGGCGGCGGGGCGTTTTTAGGATTTGGACGGGGGAGAGATCCGGATTTCGGGGAAGGGGTCTATATATAGGCATAAAGGGAGCTAGGAGAGTCCAAATGAGGTGCGGCTTTCGGCCACGCGATCGTGATCGAACGCTCTAGATGATGGAGAGGGTTTTGGGCCAAAATGGAGGGGTGTTGGGCTGCAACACACACGAGGCCTTTTCGGTCCCTCAGTTAACCGTTGGAGTATCAAACGAAGTCCAAATGGTACGAAACTTGACAGGCGGTCTACCGGTAGTAAACCAAGGCCGCTTGGCAAGTCTCGGTCCAATCCAGAAATGTTTAATCCCCACACACGAAAGAAAGGTAGAAACGACCACCGGAGGAGAACGGAGCGCCGGAATGCAAAACGGACAACGGGGAAAATGCTCGAATGCAAGAGATGAACACGTATGCAAATGCAATGCACATGATGACATGATATGAGATGCATGACAATGACAACAACGCACGGAGATAAAAACCCGAACCCAAGAAAAGAAAATAACTTAAGGCCGGAAACGGCAAGAGTTGGAATACATATTGGGTAAGTTACATCCGGGGTGTTACAACACTCCACCACTACGAAAGGATCTCGTCCCGAGATCTAGGACTGAAAGAACGCCGGGTACTCAGAACGGAGGTGATCCTCGCGTTCCCAGGTAGGTTCACGATCGAAATGGTGTGACCACTTGACTTTGAGGAATTTGATCAACTTGTTGCGGGTCTTGCGTTCAGTCTCTTCAAGAATAGCAACGGGGTGCTCACGATAGGAGAGATCTTCTTTGAGCTCAATGTCCTTGAAGTTGACGGTGCGGTCAGGAGTCTTGAAGCACTTTCAGAGCTGAGAGACATGGAACACATCATGAACATTTGCAAAGTTTGAAGGAAGCTCGAGTTGATAGGCGAGGTCCCCTCTCTTGCTGACAATCTTGAAAGGTCCCACGTATCTAGGGGCAAGCTTCCCTTTGATAATGAAGCGACGAGTACCTTTCATAGGAGAGACGCGGAGGTAAACATGATCTCCGATCTCGAAAGCCAAATCACGGTGCTTACTGTCATAGTAGCTCTTCTGGCGGGATTGGGCTGCTTTGAGGTTATCTCGAATGACTTTGCACATTTACTCTACCTCCGTGATTAAGTCATTTCCCAAAAGCTGACGTTCACTAGTTTTAGACCAGTTGAGAGGGGTACGGCACTTCCTGCCATACAGAATTTCAAATGGGGCCTTGCCCGAACTTGCTTGAAAACTGTTGTTGTAGGAGAATTCAGCATATGGAAGACAATCCTCCCACTTCATGCCGAAGGAGATCACACAAGCGCTGAGCATATCTTCAAGAATCTGGTTGACACACTCGACTTGACCGCTAGTTTGAGGATGGATAGCTGTGCTGAAGCGGATGTTGGTGCCCATGGCCTTCTGAAAAGAATCCCAAAACTTGGAGGTAAAGATGCTGCCACAGTCTGAAGAGATCACTTGTGGAATACCGTGCAGAGAGACAATTCGAGAGGTATAGAGTTCCGCCAATTGAGATGCAGTGATTGACTCTTTGATAGGCAGAAAGTGAGCCACTTTAGTGAGTTTGTCGATGACAACGAATATAGCATCATTGCCACGTTTGGACTTTGGAAACCCAGTCACGATATCCATCTCAATGTGGTCAAACTTCCATTCTGGAATGGCAAGAGGTTGGAGGAGACCAGTTGGCCTTTGGTGTTCTGCCTTCACTCTTCTGCAGACATCACATTCATTCACGAATTGAGCAATCTCGTGCCTCATTCGAGTCCACCAATAAGCCTGCTTGAGGTCCTGATACATCTTCGTTCTCCCAGGGTGGATGGAGAGGAGAGAATTGTGAGCCTCGTTCATGATCACTTTACAAAGTTCACCTTTGGGCACAACAATACGATCCTTGAAGAAGAGAGTATCCTTGTCATCAAGGCGGTAGCACTTGTACTTGGGTTGACTCTTGGCAATCCCAATCTTCACCTTTTTCACCATAGCATCAAGAAGCTGGGCTTGGCGAATCTGGTCTTCCAAGGTAGGAGAGACTTGAAGGTTGGCGAGGAAACCTTCAGGAACAACTTGCAGATTAAGTTTGCGGAAAGCTTCACAAAGCTCGGGTTGATAAGGCTTAAGAATCAGGTTGTTGCAATAAGCCTTTCTGCTCAATGTGTCAGCAATCACATTGGCCTTGCCTGGAGTATACTCAATACTCGGATTATACTCTTGAATCATTTTGACCCATCGAGTTTTCCTGAGGTTGAGATTAGGCTGAGTGAAGATGTACTTGAGACTCTTGTGGTCAGTGAAGATGTCCACTTTTCTTCCCAATAAGAGATGTCTCCAAGTCAAAAGAGCATGCACAACTGCCGCCAACTCGAGATCATGAGTGGGGTAGTTCTTCTCATTGGGCTTCAACTGGCGAGAGGTATAAGCAACAACTTTCTTCTCTTGCATCAACACTGCGCCAAGACCTTGGAGAGAGGCATCACAAAAGACCTCGTACGGCTTGGATTCATCAGGCAGAGTCGGAACTGGAGCAGTGACCAATTCCTCTTTCAAAGTGTTGAAAGCAATGTCACACTCCGGAGACCAAACGTACTTGACGTGCTTCTGGAGAAGATTTGAGAGAGGCTTCGCGATCTTAGAAAAGTTTTCAATGAATCTTCGACGGTAGCTTGCGAGACCGAGGAAGCTACGGAGTTGCTTCACGTTCTGAGGAGGTTCCCAATTCACAATTGCAGACACCTTCTCAGGATTCACCGCAATGCCCTTGGCAGATATGATATGACCAAGATAAAGAACCTCATCAAGCCAAAATTCGCACTTGGAGAACTTGGCGTAGAACTTGTGTTCTCTGATCTTATCGAGCACCAAACGCAAGTGCTTGGCATGATCTTCCTTGTTCTTCGAAAAAACCAGAATGTCGTCGAGATAGACCAAAACGAAGTCATTGGTGTAGGCGTTGAAGATGAAGTTCATCATGTGAGAGAAAGTCGGAGGAGCGTTGACGAGGCCAAAATACATGATAGTGTATTCATATGAACCATAGCTTTTCCTGAAAGCCGTCTTGGGAATATCTTGCTCACGGATTCGAATTTGATGATAACCCATACGGAGATCAAGCTTGGAGAATACTCGAGCACCTTTGAGTTGTTTGAACAGCTCATTGATGTTGGGAAGTGGGTATTTGTTCTTGATGGTCTTCTTGTTCAATGGACGGTAATCAACACAAAGTCGGTCCGTTCCATCCTTCTTCTTCACAAAAAGAACACCACAACCCCACGGAGAAGAACTAGGCCAGATGAGACCCATTCTTTCTTGAATATCGAGTTGCTTCTTCAGCTCCTTCAACTCTTAAGGTCCGAGCTTGTAAGGACGCTTGCACACAGGTTCCGTGCCAGGCTCAAGATCAATGACGAATTCAACTGGCCGGTGCGGAGGCATTCCTGGAAGCTCTTCTGGAAAGACGTCTTGATATTTGCAAACAACTGGAATTTGCGAGATAGCATCTAGTTCACCCTTCTCATTGAGAGAAAATAGACGGATGGTATCATCACGAGTGGCAAAGACAATTACATCCTCAGACGAATGAGTTAATTGAATCTGCCTGGCAGCACAATCAAGATGCGCCTTGTGCTTAGAAAGCCAATCCATTCCGAGAATAAGATCAATATCTGAGTCACCCAGAACAATAGGAGAAGCTAGAAATTTGTAGTCGCCCAACATCATAGTAATATCCGGGACGCAGAAATTAGATGTCATTTGCTTGCCCGGTGACACGATTTGCAAGGAATTTTGCATATACTGATAATCGCACTCATACTTTGATGCAAAAGGTTTGGAAATGAAACAATGCGATGCACCAGTGTCAAAAAGAACTTTTGCAGGGACATCGTTAACAGGAAGGTTACCCATGATCACATCTGACGAATCCTCTGCCTGAGATGCGTTCATCAAGCTGACCTTGGCGTGCTTGGGGTTATGCTTGACCACAGCTGTACTTGCCGATCTGACAGGAGGAGGAGGAGGAAGACGCCTCTGGTTGAGACACTTGTTGGCATAGTGACCCTTCTGTTGGCACTTGTTGCACGTGACCTCTGAAAGCGGACGGTGGTACGGAGCACTCGATCTTGGAGCTTGAGACGAAGTCTTGTTCTAAAAGCCAGGGTTGGGTGGGTGGGAAGATCCACTGCCACCTTTGCTCTTCTGCTGATACGGCTTACGGAACGGAGGAGGAGGAAGCCAATACTTCTACTGCTTGGCCACTTGAGTAGAGGAAGAAGGAGTAGTGTCTCTGACTCGCTTCTTGGAAGCATCACACCTCGGTTGAGCGACCTCTTGCTTCAATGCCTTGTTGTAGAACTCATCGTACCTCAAGGGCTCAAAGAGAACAAGAGCTAGCTGGATTTCTTCTCTGAGACCACCCCTGAACTGGTATATCATGCTCTTCTCATCAGGTACGTCCTGCTTTGCAAAGCGGGCGAGCTTCTGAAACAACTTGTTGTAGTCATAGACAGACAAAGAGCCTTGCTTCAGGTTGCGGAATTCCTCACGCTTGCTTTCAACCACGCTCTGGGGAATATGGCGAGCTCTGAAATCTTAACGGAATTCATCCCAAGTGATCACACGTCCACCTCTGGAGTCCTTGTACTGCTGGAACCATTCTACAGCTTGATCTTTGAGTTGGAAGGATGCGAACTTGACAAAGTCCTCAGGCCTGACGTTACTGCACTCGAAATTCTTGCACAGATCCACGAGCCAATCGTCAGCATCGGTTGCCTCAACACAATTGCTGAAAGTCTTTGGCCCGTTAGCAAGGAACTGGTTGAGTGTAGCAAAGTGATTCTGATTGTTGCCTTGGTTCCCTTGGTTGCCTTGATTGCGCTCTTGAAGAATTTGCATGATCAACTGTGTGTTTGCATTGGTTGCGGCCATCAGAACTTTCCATGCCTCCGGAGGAGGTGGAGGTGGTGGCGGATCTTGATTCTGATTCTGATTGGTGCTCTTAGCGGGAGCCATCCTAAAGAGGTTGACCACCGTAGCACATAGACAGATAAATGAAGCTGAATCCAACGGAATGAAAATTGCAACATAAAGTCTTCACATCCGAACGAAAGAACGAATGCATTCCTCTTGAAATGGTCACATATCCATAAATTGAGAAGCCACTTAGAATTTAGGTAGAGAAATAAATCAACAAGGTACGGATCAAGAACGAATAATCGGTAAGAAATCCCAATCTCAAACCGAATATCCGTGGAAGAAGAACTAGAGCTACTAGAATTCCCACCTATGAAACTCCCGAACCTTTCGGGTTATGCAATCAGGTGTTGGGGATACAGGGGAAGCATAATATCTCACCCAAATCTAGCAAATCCTACATCTAGCTGTATCCATCCTTCAACACATAACCGAGAAAAACTTCGTAAACCATCTACCTCAACCTTCGAAAAGCATCCGTTATACAAGTTATGGCGATACTCCCGAACTCCCGCCCCAGTACTGGGTGGCGTCGAGGTTATCTCACCAACGAACTGCATAAAAGAGATTTTCGATATCGGCGTACTAAACTCAGGTATTCCAGAACTGCAACGATAAAATTATGACGACAACATCTCAGAGCTCAACTCCCCGGGACACTTCCACAAAACCCCTGACAGGAGGCACCAAGACAATGTTCTCATCATAAAACCATCGGAGCGATTCCAAGATACCCGCGTGATCCTAAATTTTTTTTAGTGAAATTTGAGAAAAGAAGAGTCAAAACTCTACATCAGGATGCCTTACCAGAGCGATGAGGAGACTGGGAAGTAAAAAGAATTCCTAAACTCTCCGATATATAATTCCTAAATGATTCAAAACATTTTTCTAGACACAACTCGGCCGCTAAAAACGATCAAGCAATGGGGCTCCTAAGGTCGGGGAAGGCTCTGATTACCAACTTATTACACCCTCGATGCGACTATATCTCCCACGTGTCGAGGCACGACTTAGAGGCATAATCGCATTGAAGGTATATGTCGCAAGTTAGGCAATCTTCACAACATCCCATGTAATATATAGATAATAAAAGGGAAGATAACATAGTTGGCTTACACTCGCCACGTCAATCAAGTACATAAATAAAATTACATCATCCAAACACTCATGGCCCGACTACGGCGCTAAAATAAAAGATAACCCAACATGCGACACGGTCCCGATCACCCCCAACTGGGCACCACTACTGATCATCAGGAAAGGAAACATAGTATCGTTGAGAGTCCTCGTTGAACTCCCACTTGAGCTCGAGCGCGTCACCTGGAGCAGAATCATCAGGCCCTGCATCTGGTGTAATAGTAATCTGTGAGCCACAGGGACTCAGCAATCTCGCACCCTCGCGATCAAGACTATTTAAGATTAATAGGAAAGGCAAGGTAAATATGTGGAGCTGCAGCAAGCGACTAGCACATATGGTGGCTAACCTGTTCGCAAAAGAGAGCGAGAAGAGGAGGCAAAGCGCGAGCGAGAAACTAGAGGGCAACCTGCGCAAGCATTACTCCAATACCGTGTTCACTTCCCAGACTCCGTCGAGAAGAGACCATCATGGTAACACACTCAGTTTATTCATTTTAATTAAGTTAGGGTTCAAGTTATCTACAACCGGACATTAACAAATTCCCATCTGCCCTTAACCACGGGCATGGCTTTCAAAAGTTCAAATCCCTGCAGGGGAGTCCCAACTTAGCCCATGACAAGCTCTCACAGTCAATGAAGGAATAGACCTCCTCCCGAGATGTTCTGATCAGACTCGGTATCTCGGTTCTTCAAGACACTTCGATAGGTTAAAACAAGACCAGCAACACTGCCCGAATGTGCCGACAAATACCGATAGGAGCTGCACATATCTCGTTCTCAGGGCACACTCAGATGAGCTCTCCATACAACTAAAACCAAACCTCGAGTTTCCCCGAGGGGGCGCTGAACAGGACTCTAGTTTGGACCAACGCTCAGAGGAGCACTGGCCCAGGGGGGGCTAAAATAAGATGACCCACAGGCTCCGGAAACCCAAGGGAAAAAGAGGCTAGGTTGAAAATGGTAAAACCAAGGTTTGGCATTGCTGGAAAAGCTTTAATCAAGGCGAACTATCAAGGGGTTCCCATTATAACCCAACCGCGTAAGGAACGCAAAATCCGGGAACATAACACCAATATGACGGAAACTAGGGCGGCAAGAGTGGAACAAAACACAAGGCGGGAGGCCGAGCCTTCCAACCTTAACCAAGTATATAGATGCATTAAGATAACATGGCAATATAATGATATCCCAACAAGTAAATAATGTTCCAACAAGGAACGGTCTCCAATCTTCACCTGCAACTAGCAACGCTATAAGAGGGGCTGAGCAAAGTGGTAACATAGCCAATCAACGGTTTGCTAGGACATGGTGGGTTAGAGGTTTGACATGGCAATTTGGGAGGCTTGAAAGCGAGTGTTAGGCATCGTAGCATAGGCATAGCAAAAGAGCGAGCATCTAGCAAAGCAAAGATAGTAGTGATTTCGAGGGTATGATCATCTTGCCTGTAAAGTTGTCAGAGTTGACTGGATCCTCGAAAGCAAACTCAACGGGCTCCTCGTTAGCGAACTTGTCTCCCGGCTCTACCCAAACAAGACAAACAAGCAAACGGAACACAATCAACCACGTGCAAACTCAAACAACCTGATGCAAAGATGGTATGCTATGCGGGATGCAATGCGGGATGCATATGCAAGATTTGACAAGGGATGCACGAATATGGCGTCAACTTGGGAATCCAAGTGTGCCACTGGAAAGATGAGATGAAATCGCTTGAAAATGATATAAAGAACGCCGGAATCGGAGTTACGGTTTGGAAATGGCAAGCAATTCAAATATGGCCACATTCTGCGATTTACAGCAAGTAGCCATCTAAATGCCACAAGATGAACATGCCACAGCACTCAAACATGGCATAAAAATACATGGCAGGGATGCATTCATGATGCTTAACAAAAGTCTTGCACTAAGCTACGGCCAATTCATCCATTAACAGGTTCAAACAAGCATGGCAAAAATGCATATGACAAACAGATCTCAGACTTAGTGAAATTAACACTTGTCTGGAATTTCAGATCAGATAGCACCCTTCGGAGCAACAAAACTATATGCTACAGGACCTGAACAAGGCAAAGTAAAGCATGGCATGGAGCTACTCAAAGAGCTTAACAAAAGTCCCTTAGTGACCTTGAGCCAAAAGGGATCAGAAAATACAATTCCAAGCATGTGAACATGGCAAAAACATAATCAGATCACAGACTTAGTGAAAACTGGAGCATGCTGAAACAGGTATCAAGTAGGCATGTTTACGAGCTCGACGGACTCACTATGGAGCAAGTCATGACAAGCTAAGCATGCATCCGTTAAGAATACACAGAATTCAAGCTAGACATGGCAAGAACAATAGCATAGCATGCATGGATCAACTACAACATCCTCGGCAAAATCGCTAACAAGTAGACAATCTGCCCAAATTCACGAAGTAGCAAAAGTAGAACTCGATTGACTCAAAGCTAGGGTGCTCCATAATTGCAAACAAAGACATGGATGGATAGAGCACTACAATATTAACAAAACATCCTTACTGATCATCCTCAAAAGAGGCACGGATCACTAGGTAACAACATGAACATATGGCCATATGAGATAAACAGGTCAAGGACTTAGTGGAAATGCTAAGTCCCTGAAATCAGCATTAGCAAGTGCCTCACTTTGCAAGCTTGTGCTAGTCATCACACACATCACAAAAATACATGGGTTGCACCTCTAGAAATATGGCAAAACCCTTAACAAAACATATGTAGAGCTCATGGGCATTATCATGCACACAAAAATCATGGCAAAAATGACAAATATCTAAATGGAGCAGCAGATCTGACAATTATCTCAAGTAGCCCTCTTCTAACAGCATTTCGGGCATCAAGATGAACTCAAATGAAAATTATGCAATGGAATGAAATGATGTACTCTCTGAGACGAACATTTTTATATGCTATATGCGCGAAACGGAGCTACGGAAGCAAAGTTACGGCATGATGAACAGGGCAACATGAACTAGGTTTAGGGATAAAAAGTCAACCCGATTTTGGCTCTCAGATCCAGATCGGATCGGTACTGTAGCTAGAACGGTCTCCGAGGATGGCCGGGGCGGTGCTTGCCGGCGACGAGGGGCGGCGAGGAGGCGGCGACGGCGGGCTCGGACGACGGGGCGGCGCCGGGGCAGCGGAGGCGAGGTGAGGCGGCGGCGAGGAGGTCCGGCCGGCGGATCTCGCTCCGGCCGGCAATGGCGCGGCGGTGCCGGCGCGGGGAGGCGGTGGCCGGGGCAGCGGTGTCGGGCGACGGCGTCGGGGAAGGAGGGCGGCGCGCGCGGGCGGAGGCTCTGGCCCGGGCGGAACGCGGGGAGGGCCGGCTTCGGGCCGGTGGGCCTCGGCGGCGGCGGGGACAGGAGCAGCCACGTGGCGCCCATCTATTGGCGCGGGGCAGTGTCCGGCACGGAGGCAGACATGTCCGGTGGCAGCGGGGCGATTTTAGGGTTTGGACGGGGGAGAGATCCAGATTTCGGGTAAGGGGTCTATATATAGGCATAGAGGGAGCTAGGAGAGTCCAAATGAGGTGCGGTTTTCGGCCACGCGATCCTGATCGAACGCTCTAGATGATGGAGAGGGTTTTGGTGGGTTTTGGACCAAAATGGAGGGGTGTTGGGCTGCAACACACACGAGGCCTTTTCGGTCCCTCGGTTAACCGTTGGAGTATCAAACGAAGTCCGAATGGTACGAAACTTGACAGGCGGTCTACCGGTAGTAAACCAAGGCCGCTTGGCAAGTCTCGGTCCAATCCGGAAATGTTTAATCCCCACACACGAAAGAAAGGTAGAAACGACCACCGAAGGAGAACGGAGCGCCGGAATGCAAAACGGACAACGGGGAAAATGCTCGAATGCAAGAGATGAACACGTATGCAAATGCAATGCACATGATGACATGATATGAGATGCATGACAACAACAACAACAACACACGGAGACAAAAACCCGAACCCGAGAAAATAAAATAACTTAAGGCCAGAAACGGCAAGAGTTGGAATACATATTGGGTAAGTTACATCCGGGGTGTTACAGCGGGTTAGGCAGATTTTCACCCCTAGCTGCACTGGCTTCCCCCTGCTCCGGGGCAGCTGGGTTGCTGCGGGTGTTGACCATCCTAGGAGAAAACAAATCAACAGTTTAGATAAGGATGGCTCAAACTTAGCAAGGAAGTGCAGAATGTAATGGATAACACGGAATGCAGAGATGTTCATCCGTATGTCATGGTAATATAAAACTGCCATATATATATATACCAACGGTCATACACATCATACATAGTTTAGTACAAGCCCAGGCTACAGTACAACTATGATGTAAGACGTTACATCTCATCGGAGGCATTCCAAGCTCCTATACATTATTTGTCTACACCTCTGGAATTGATTACACACAAAGTCATATCCCACAAGTCACGCAGGACAGTGGAGATACAACTATTACAATACTAGCGATGCTACTACTAACTCAGACAGCTCCGTAGTAGTCCTAATAGAAGTCACCTCCATAGCCTAGAAGTTCAACGTGATCATCCGGGAACAGACGGTCCTGAGGAGCCTGTGGACCATAGGGGCTAGGATGAGGTCTTGGACCAACAAACGGTGGCCTGCGGGGACCACGGGGTGGGGTGATGCCTCCCACATCATGCCAATCCGCCATGTCTGGCAGAGCAGATCTCACAGGATACAGATCCCTTGTATCCATACATCCAGCTTGCACCGCAGGTGCAAACCGAGTCAATGTGGCCCAATGATCAGCACGGGTATTGAAAAGCTCCAGCCTCAAGGCCCGATTCTCTCGGTCCTTATCTTCGAGCATCTCGGCAGTAGTACGAGTTAATGAGTCCTCCTGAGTGGAGTCAGCATAGATAGCCTGAAGATACCCTTGCGCTCCTGGAAGTGAAGCTGGCATGTAACGGAAGTCGGTGTTCCGAAGCAGGCCAGTTCGGACTCGCATGATGGTCATCATGGAATAGGCAGCATCCTGCACAGCCATCTCAATAGTAACCCCGAGTCCATAGGAACAGTGAAGGGGCTCGGTAGATCCAGGATAAGAAGGAAATATCCTAACGGTGCAGAAATATTGGCTTTGATTAAAGTCTCGGAATTGCTCTTTGACGGTGTATTCGGGATAACAACGGTAACCCGTCTCGATCATTACCCGGACTAACATAGCAGTATGACCGGGCACGTCGAGGCATCGGGTCAGGCGAACCGCTTGGTTTTGAACACGGTTGGCCATCTGAAAGCACAACCACAATGTAAAGACATTAGCATTTCTAGAGAAAATTGGACAGCATAACAGCTGTAAATGCTCAGAAAAAGATTTGAGACATCCACAACAGTTTTCAATACCACTCAACAACATCATATCAAGGTTCTGATTCAATTAGCATCATACTAAAATAGTAGAAACTGAACTGGGGCTTGTAACAACAATCCTATAAGCTACTACGGATTAGTAACACGTGAACCTGATAGAAGAAGAGAGCCTAGTCCTTAACCCACGTTGAATGAGAAGAGAATGACTCAGATCAGAGGACATAAGGTAAAGGAGTAAAAGAGCCTTACGTTCCCTTCCACAATCAATTCCCCTACATATAACTAAAGCATTTCTAGACTCGACATCGACCAGTTTGGGTCAACGAACCTACAGGCAGTCCGGCTCTGATGCCAACGCTGTTAGGACCCCGATTCCAAGTCACATCGATCTAGCCGGTAACACCTCATATCACTTTGCGACCTCACACACGGTATCCCACGGGTGTCGCCTTACCATGGCCCGGGACAGTTTGCGCCTTTTGTCTCACGTATATGATAGTGTCGCTAGCATCCATATGATAGAGAACCCGAGCCGACATGGCTAGTCGTGAACCCAACGCGGCACAGACCTATGCAGACAGGCATACATGAATCACATCGAGCATGTCGGTCATCAGCGAGTGATTCCGGGCTGTAGCACTGGGCTAACAGGACTCCGGTGAACCAGGGCTGTAGCAGGCTAGGCAGGACTCCGGATGTCACCACGTGACATTTCCCCGAAGGGACAGACATAGGAACAACATGAAACACATGCCGGCCAGTCAAGTGTCCTGAGCAGTAGTGCTGGGCTAGCAGGACTCCGGTGAAACGGGCTGTAGCGGACTACTATGGCTCGAGGAACACTAGACTACATTTCCCCATAAGAAAGGCTGCCAAGGATAAACAACTAGATTGTCGGATCCCACTCATACCAAGCATTTCAATCATACATACAATATGCCCGATATGAGTACATACAACATGGCATCACAACAAAACTCTACAACTCAAGTACTTTATTTAAAGGCTCCAGAGAGCCATACATAACATGTTCATACAGATAGGGGTCACATGATCCGACACTCAAGTCATACAATCATACAAGCACATGCGGAAGCAACTAGTCTGAGTACAGACACTAGAAAGAAAGAAGGCTTCTCGAAGCCTGTCTATCTACATAGGGCCCTCCATGGCCAGGATTACCACCTGGGTGGCTAGTCACTCGTCCACGTCAAGGTCTACGTAGAACCCATCGGAGGGGGCGGTGTTGTCATCTAAAAACAGTAATTAAGCAAACATGAGTACAAAGGTACTCAGCAAGTCTTACAACAGAACCTACTATACATGCTCATTCTCAAGAAGGTGGTGGGGTTATTGCAGCAAGCCAGCTTTGACTCTTGGCTAAGCTATCCTACGGAACTCCACTAGTAAAATAGTTTTCGCACACGAGTCCACTACTCACCAACACAATTCTCCACCGGGGATCCTCTCTCGTCATCCTACGAGAGGGCAATCCTCGGTACTCACACTTATCTTGAGTCTTTTAGTAGTAACCATTAACTTGTCTATGAACTGTATAGGCAACCAAGTAGTCCTTTACCACGGACGTGGCTATTCAAATAGTTTTATACCCTGCAGGGGTGTACTTCGTCACACATGTTTCCACCACTTAGCGTCTGCACACGACATGTGCTCAACAGACTTCAAGCAAACCGACGTGGGTGTAGACCACGACCTGACTAACCTCACAAGTCTCTAGTCCAGGTTTATCGCCTATTCAGGTTCCATCCGCAAGGAAATCCGGCCGGGGTGTCCTCAACGGCCCCAAACGATGTGTATAGAGTCCCGAGACGCCAAACGGGCGCCCGGCATACCCGGCCATAGTGTATCTACCGCAACATAGCCCACCCCTAGGGTCAGCGCTACGCACGGCCGCCAACACATAACCTACAAACACCAGAAACTAGTTGCAACTCCTGGACAGAGGGCGAGAGGGGTCAGTAAGTCGAGCGGGGTCATATTTCAGGGCCCAATGTGTGGTAGTAGCTGAATCTTAAATCACGCATACAGATCTCAGTTCTTATGGACGGTCTCAATGAAACAACCCACCATGTACTCCTACATGGCCTCTCATCGATACCTTTACCAAAACATGTTCAACACATCCCTCACATTACCGACATAATCATATCACTCTAGCCCATCACCCAGATGAACCAGACCTGACACAACTCTAAGCATAGCAGGCATAGCAAGGTAGGAATCACATACATGGCTCAATCAACTCCTACACATGCTAGTGGGTTTCATCTAGTTACTGTGGCAATGACAGGTCATGCAGAGGATAAGGGTTCAACTACCGTAGCACATAGCAGTTTGAATCACGTTGTCTTAATGTAGTAAACAAGAGCAGAAGCGAGAACATGGGTTTGTATCAGAATGATCAATGGGTTGCTTGCCTGTTGTAGAGGTAGTATGGTACTGCCCTTCAGACGGATACTCGGGGTTATCCTCGGAGGCAGAACCTACCACGAAAGACACACTGAACATAATCAACACATGGTAATATGCAACAATATGATGCATGCTATGACATGGCAAGATGAAAATGTCTTGGCCTAATGCAAGCTAAAACAGAAGGGGATGAACTCATTTGAATCAAAGATTCAAATATTAGCTCATTAAACATGGCCTTATTAGTGCATTACCTTATTCTGCTTAAACAGCAAGGTTAACTTGTTTTGTCATGCATGAAACCATTACAGATGGATAAATTGAATTTTTCTGATCATTTTTCATATAAAAATCTTTGCATTTGGAGCTATGGTTGATTTTCTATGATTTTTAGAAGTTTTGGATATTTTTTGGAATTTCCTATATAAAAATAATTCCAGTAATTGAATTAATGCGTCAGCATGACATAGGTGTGACGTCAGCGGTCAACTGGGTTGGCCAGGTCAAACCTGACTGGTGGGCCCTCTCTGTCAGTGTCACAACTAGTTAACAGAATTAGATTAACACTAATTAGCTGTCAGTGGGGCCTGGGCCCACATGTTAGTGTCTAAACTAATTAGAATTAGTTAAAACTAATCTTAAACTGATTAGCAGACCGGCCCCACCTGTCATAGACCCAGGGGGTCTACCTGGGCCTGCACAGGGGTCAAACTGAGTCAAACTCACCGACGGCTTGACGCCGGTGACGACAGACGCGGCGGAGGGGCTCGGCTTTGCGTCTCCGGTGACCAAATCAACGGCGGAGAGCAGCTACGTGACGCGAGGAGTGAGCCGCGTCATTTGGTGGAGAAAGTGGAGCTCAAGGAGCCTTGGAACGACGTCGGCGACGACCTTGGCGGTTGCCGGAGTTCGGGTGTGGATGAACCCGACGCTACGGGGCACGGCAAGGCGCGAGGAGTGGTGCGTCAGGCTCCTGGGAGCGCGTGGAAGACGAAGGCGTGCTCGGATTCGAGCTTACGCGTTTGTGGCCATGGCGGCGACATGGCCGGCGGAGCCGAGCTCTTGGCCTCGATGGCAGAGGGGGTTGGAGGACGCGGACGAGCGCGGGGAGAGGGGGAAACGGTGGCGGAGCTCACAGCGGTTGCAGGGTTGCGATCGGCGAGCTCGGGGAAGGGCTGGAGTGAGCGGGGCAGCGAGGGGGATCTCTGGTGGCCGGAGTTGATAACGAGCTCGGTGCAGCATCTCCGGGGCGAGCGAGCGCACGGGGCTCGGCCTACTTGATGCAGTCGACGATGGCGGAGCTTCCTGGCATGTCGGGGCAGCAAATGGACGGCGGTGGCTGCGGTGAAGCTTGTCGGCGGCAACAGCTGCGCTCGGCAGGAAGAGGGGGAGAGAGCCAGAGAGGGAGAGAGGCCACGGGGAGAGTGGGAAGAAAGAGAGGGGGACATGGGGGTCGGCGTGGCACTCCTAAACGCCTCCAGGGCGTTGGCGGAAGCAGGAGGTGGCCGGCGTATGGCTGCAGGCGCCGGCCACGCACTCCTTGTCCTCCTGGCGGGAGGAGGAGGACGACTGGCAAGGCCAGTCGACTGGGCCGAGCCAGGTGGGCTGGTGGGCTGCGCCTGGTAAGTTTCTCTCTCTCTTTTTTTTCTTGTTTGTTTTCTTTTATCTATTTTTCTGCAACTGTTGGGCTTTATTAAAAATACCTAGACATCTTTAAAAATCCTGAAAATAATCAGGGGCTCTGTTTAGATTATTCCCAACATCCCACACTTTCCAGAATTATTTGAGCATTTAGATTATTTTATAGCATTTAAATGCCCAAATTCAAATACTTATGATTTAATTCAGAAAATCCAGAATGTCCTAGAAAAGAGTGCACCATTTTTGCCAGGGTTTTAGCCCAATCCAGAAATGATGAACATTTTGTGAAGACCATTGTGGGTTCATTGAAAATAATTTTAGTAAACCCTAGTTGTTTCCAGGGGGGTGTTGGGGGTTTTGTCTTCCCCATTTCAAATTTAAGGGAATTTAAATATGATGCACACTCTAATGCTTGAACTAGCTAGGGTGTGGCAAGTTTCAACATTTATAGGATTACCTGAGATATAATGTTTGATTCTTCGACCATTTACTACCCTCGTATTTGTGCATTCGAAGTTGTTGATTTTTATGGCACCGGAACGGTAAACCTCCTCGATGATGTAAGGACCTTCCCATTTAGAGAGGAGTTTTCCTGCAAAAATCTTAAACGAGAGTTGTATAGCAATACATAATCACCTACATTAAACTCACGTTTTTGTATCCTCTTGTCATGCCATCTTTTAACTTTTTCTTTGAACAACTTGGCATTCTCATAAGCCTTTGTTCTCCATTCATCAAGTGAGCAAATCTCAAAAAGCCTCTTCTCACCGGCGAGTTTGAAGTCATAGTTGAGCTCTTTAATAGCCCAATATGCCTTATGTTCTAGTTCAAGAGGTAAGTGACATGCTTTTCCATAAACCATTTTATACGGAGACATACCCATAGGATTTTTATATGCAGTTCTATAAGCCCATAATGCATCATCAAGTTTCTTGGACCAATTCTTTCTAGATCTATTAACAGTCTTCTGCAAAATTAATTTAAGCTCTCTATTGCTAAGTTCTACTTGACCACTAGACTGTGGATGATATGGAGATGCAATTCTATGATTAACATCATACTTAGCAAGCATTTTACGGAAAGCACCATGAATAAAATGTGAACCACCATCAGTCATTAGATATCTAGGGACTCCAAACCTCAGAAAAATAACTTCTTTAAGCATCTTAATAGAGGTGTTATGATCAGCACTACTAGTTGGGATAGCTTCTACGCACTTAGTAATGTAATCAACAGCAACTAAAATATGTGTATACCCATTAGAGGAAGGAAATGGTCCCATATAATCGAAGCCCCAAACATCAAATGGTTCAATAACGAGTGAATAATTCATAGGCATTTCTTGACGTCTACTAATATTACCAATTCTT
Organism: Triticum aestivum; assembly: GCF_018294505.1. Classification (NCBI taxonomy): domain Eukaryota; kingdom Viridiplantae; phylum Streptophyta; class Magnoliopsida; order Poales; family Poaceae; genus Triticum; species Triticum aestivum. The sequence continues at coordinate 333,429,086 of NC_057803.1, forward strand.
TGACATTCATCACAAGATAAGACAAACTTACGGGCATCCTTGAAGAGAGCATGCCAATAAAAACTGGATTGCAATACCTTATGTGCAGTTCTATCTCCAGCATGGTGTCCTCCATAAGCTTCGGAGTGACACTTGCGTAAGATATGTTCCTGTTCAAGCTCAGGTACACAACGTCTGGTAACACCATCTACTCCTTTATAAAGATGTGGGTCATCCCAGAAGTAATGTCTTAAATCATGGAAGAACTTTTTCTTTTGCTAGTGCGTGAAACTAGGTGGTATAAATTTAGCAACAATGTAATTAGCATAATCAACATACCATGGAGCAGTACGAGAAGCATTTATGACAGCTAGTTGTTCATCAGGAAAGCTATCATCAATAGGTAGTGGGTTTGCAACAGGGTTCTCAGCTCCCTTTCTATCAATAATATGCAAATCAAATTCTTGTAGCAAGAGAACCCATCCAATAAGTCTAGGTTTAGCATCTTTCTTTTCCATAAGATATTTAATAGCAGCATGATCAGTGTGAATAGTTACTTTAGAATCAACAATATAAGGTCTGAACTAATCACAAGCAAATACAACTGCTAAAAATTCTTTTTCAATAGTAGCATAATCTCTTTGGGCACTGTCTAGAGTTTTACTAGCATATTGGATAACATTTAATTTCTTATCAACTCTTTGTCCTAGAACAACACCTACATCATAATCACTAGCGTCACACATGATTTCAAATGGTAAATTCCAATCAGGTGGCCAAACAATAGGTGCAGAAATCAAGGCTTTCTTAAGTGTTTGAAATGCTTTTACACAATCATCATCAAGGACAAAAGGAATATCTTTTTGCAATAGGTTAGTCAGAGGCCGGGATATTTTTGAGAAGTCCTTAATGAACCTCCTATAAAAACCGACATGACCAAGGAAACTTCTTATACCTTTGATGTCCTTAGGACACGGCATCTTTTCAATAGCATCAACTTTATCTTTGTCAACTTCAATACCTCTTTCAGAAATTTTATGCCCCAAGACAATACCTTCATTAACCATAAACTGGCACTTCTCCCAATTCAAGACAAGGTTAGTTTCTTCACATCTCTACAAAACTTGATCATGGTTGCTCAAGCAATCATCAAAAGAGGATCCATAAACAGAGAAATCATCCATGAAAACTTCACAAATCTTTTCACAAAAGTCAGAGAATATAGCCATCATGCATCTTTGAAAGGTAGCAGGTGCATTACATAAACCAAAAGGCATACGTCTATAAGCAAAGGTACCGAAAGGGCAAGTAAACGTAGTCTTTTCTTGATCATCAGTTGACACAGGTATTTGAGAGAAACCAGAGTAACCATCTAGAAAGCAAAAATGTATATGCTTGGATAATCCTTCTAGCATTTGATCAATGAAAGGCAAAGAGTAATGATCTTTTTTAGTAGATTTACTTAATTTGCGGATATCAGTCATCATCCTATAACCTGTAATAATTCTTTGCGGAATCAATTCATCTTTATCATTAGGAACGACAGTAATACCTCCCTTCTTAGGGACACAATGGACATGGCTTACCCACTGACTATCAGCAACGGGATAAATTATACGTGCTTCAAGGAGCTTTAATATTTCTTTCTTACCACTTCTTTCATCTTAGGATTTAGCCATCGTTGGTGATCAATAACTGGTTTGGCGTCTTTCTCCAAGTTTATTTTGCGTTGACATAGAGTGGGACTAATGCCCTTAAGATCATCAAGAGTATATCCAATAGCAGCATGGTGCTTCTTCAGAGTTTTCAATAATTTCTCTTCTTCATGCTTTGAAAGGTTAGCACTAATAATAACAGGATGTATCTTCTTTTCATCAAGATAAGCATATTTAAGAGTATCAGACAATGGTTTAAGCTCAAACATGGGATCACCCTTGGGTGGAGGAGGATCCCCTAGGATTTCAACATGCAAGTTGTGTTTCAGAATGGGTCCCTGTTTAAAGAATACTTGATGCAGAGCATCCTACGGACATCACCATGTCAATAGTCCATTCAGCAAGTGACACGTGCGACATCTACTTCACATACACAAAGGTGAATCATCTCCTTTACACGTGCTCACTTGACCCCTTCGAGGATGGCATACTACGTGACACTCCACTCCTGTTCATGCATAGGTATTGTCAGAATGGTACGGACAACGAGGAGGAGTGCGAGCGCAAGTGTACAACTACACCATCCGTGATGGAAGCCTGGAAGAGAAGACGGAAGAAGGAGCTCCAAAGTCTACAGCGACCCGATGACTGGAAGCCGCCGGACGTCCGACCCTTACAGCCGCCGGAAAACCGACGAACACCGGACGTCCGACAATTCCCAGGCATCGGACGTCTGACGCTCAGCGGAAATCTAGTGCCACCCATCCCAAAGCAAAACGACGGACGTCCGACGCCCTCCGGATGACCGGACCCCCGCGAGCGACCAGACGTCCGATGCCGACCGGACGTCCGACCCTGCCTGTGCGCAGCCGGGACTTTGGCCTTTGATGCGGAGCATCCTATGGACATCACCATGTTCACCTTCATTGCACCTCAAGCCCCAAGTGGACCTGACGAACCTAAGGTGAACCCGCTCCTCTTCAAGATTTACATGAATATCTTTTGGACTTGGTCACTACCTCACCACGGAACATTGTGCATCATTAGGTACGACGACAACCGCCACCCAGCAGCTACGGACCATTCCGGAGGCTAAGGAGAAGAAACCCAAGACCACGAGGGGGTAGGATAAGCACACCGCAGCTGGACATGAAGTCCCAGGCGACCCCATGCGCACGGGCCCTCGAGACCCCGTGTCCACGGGCTACACAAGGAGCTGGCGCTGGAGCACCCCGTGTGCACGGGCTTGTATCGTGCCCATGAGACCCCCGTGCGCACGGGCCCTACAGGATGGACGACTGTGATTGCTGTTTGGGCCTCCTCTTCATCCACCTCGTCCCTCACCTCCAGCCACCTATATATTCTGTACCTAGACCATTTGTTAGGGATAGCAAAGTATATGAGATGATTATGCGAGCTTTGCTCCTTGTACCCACTCGTCTAGGAGACCATGTCCTCCTAAGGGAGAAGACACTTGTGGATATCAAGACCCCCACATGTGGGAAGGATCCCCATCATAGGATCATCAAGACCTCTCTCCTCATAGGATTGGGATGAACTAGTATCTTGTAACTTTCCTTTGTTGTTCTTGAATCATTGTGACCTCTTGTGTGTTCCTGGATCTAGCATATGTGTGATTGGATCTAGTCAATTGAGTGTTTCCTCTTGTTTTCCCTCTTGTGTTCATCTTGTTCTTGGGGATTCCCCCTCCAATTCGTGAAAGATCTCCACTTAGGGTTCCACCCTACAACATCTTGGTAGCAGAGCCATGGTTGATCACGAAACTGGAGCCCCCTTCTTTGTTTTCTAGCCTAGTTTTGTTGTTTTTGTCCCAATTTCGAAAATTCCCCACCAAAAATAGCCCCAATTTCTTTGTGATTTGTTGGTTTGATGAGGTTTTGTTTGATTTGATCCATGGATTTGCTTGGTTTCAAGTGGATCTAGCTTTCCCCCATCTTTTCCCCACCATCCATCACCAAAATCTCTCCAAGTTTGCCCAAGAAATCTCCAATTTCTGCCACGAAATCGCGAAATTTACGCCTACCCTGTGCCCACGGGCTCCCAGCCCCGTGCCCACGGGCCCCCACGTAGTCCTAGGTGACCCCGTTCCCTCAGTACATGTACCATGAGCACGGGACCCCGTGTTCACGGGCCTTGGACCCTGTGCGCATGGCCCCCCTACAGCAGCCGCGTGCACTTCACCGTTTCGGCCATAACTTCCACATCCGGAGTCCGATTTTCGCGTTCTTTAGCTCGTTGAGTAGCTATTGACATCCCCCATCCATTTAGATAGGTTCCATAACCATTTGACTCCATAAAATTCTTTACATTTTGACATCTTTGCCTAGGCCTTCCACCATATCATCCGCAAAACCACCATTGTTTGAGTGGTGACTTGAGTCTCCTAAGGTGTTTCGGCTAATTAGGGACGGTTGCTTCTTCATCAACTACCACCATCACTTCCGCATTGCCATCTCCGCTTCCACCATTTGACCTTTTCCGTATGAGATTTTGAGTTTGCGGTTTTTACCGTTTCCTAAGGTGTTTTGGCTACTTAGGGACGGGTCTACATCATCTTGGTATCTACATCAAGACCACCGCCACTCATCATCTCCACGAGGTCATCATCGACATCAACCACTTCACCATTTTGACACCCTAACCATAAGCAAGAACGGTAACCTCTATATCATCTTAGTATCGTGGTATCCCATCATTGTACATTCTTGCCATTACATTGTTAACCCCTTAGCCCATTTTTACGTCACTTGCCTATAGAGACTAGCCATTTGAGTATTGCCAACAACGCTAGTTGTGCACATTAGTGATCCATACCTTCCATTGCATACATACCATATCATATTGGTATCATCTTGGTATCATATCATCTCTTGTGTCACAAGATTGTTCCCGCATATACAAAATCGCTATCTTGGTTTGTGAATTTCGCATGGTGGCCATATAAAAAAAGAGAATAAGCTTTTAAGCAAAAAGAGAGCAAAGAATCTTGTAAGCAAGAGCCATAGCATCGCCACATTGCATACCATACTACCATATTGATAATCTTGGATCATCGTATGCGGAACACCGGAACATCATACACGTAGCATACTCGGGATAGAAAGCTCATACATTTTGCATCTTATAGGTTGTGCACAAGTGTCGTATCTGCCTATTGAGCAATCGTGCTAGCATCTCTCTTGAGTTGTGCAACACGAGCGTTTTCCATGGATTCCACATTGTGTGCTCATTCCTTGGTTGCACGATCCCATTTATCTACCCGTGTGTGTTTCTGTGTGCCACATATTGCTATTGGTCTACTTGTTTCACTTGCGAATTTGTGAATCTTTTCAAACATTATTGACTCTTGCTAAGAATTTGCATCAAATTTTTGTGCCACTATCATCACCGAGCTCCACCATAAGCCTTACTTGTGTAGGTGTGAGAATTGACAAGATCCGGGACCAATTGTGCTATTTCCTTGTTACATTATTGAGTGATCATTGATCCATCTTCAATATTGGATAAGGTACATTGGTCTAGTTCTTTCCTTTATTCCACTCACATTTTCTCGAGTCTTGTGATGGATAGGCAAGGTATTTCATCTCCGGTCTGCCACGACAACGACGACGCGAACAACTACATGACCCAAACGCCCATCTTCGGACTACAACAAGCACTGCGAGGCATTGAGCGACTCAACGTCGACATTCACCAACGCGAAGCACAGACAAGGGACTACATCGAAACCAAGTTGGACGCACAATTGGATGACATCCGACACGTGTGGGCCAACTACAAGTCTTCTTCCTCTTCGTCATCCTCACGGCGGAGACGCCCAAGTCGCAAGGCTTCGTTACGGCCACAAGATGCAAGTACCATGCGGCACCATCAAGAAGACCTTCAGGAGTACAAGAGAAGACCGCGAGACAAGCACCACCAAGACGGAGCTACGACTACGACCACCACTTCAGCATCTTCCCAAGTGTTATCAAGGCACCTTCGCCTTTCGACGTACGGCATCTTTGCCTACCTCCGACAAGCACGCCTACTTCAACATCATCAAGTCCAAGGCGATCACCTACGAGCGAGGGCGACACTTCCATCTTCGGAAAATCACTCAAGGGAGATGGTTGAGCATGGGATTTTCCCTTCGACCACGGTGACATATGATGACTTGAGTGACTTGTGTCACCATATTGAGAGTGAGAGTGACTTCACCACTAGCCCCATATATGACGGGTTGCCACAACGCCCATGTGAGGAGAGCCACAACCCCCACCACTTGAGTGAGATGAGTGACTCCACCATATGTGAGTTTGAGTGCACCTACCTTGAGGGAGTGAGTGAACCACCACATAGAGACAGTGAGATAGTTGATAGCTCATGTGAGGCCACTTTCAACTCTAACGACTTGACCTCTACCTCTATTGTGTCTTCTCATTTGGTGCTAGGTCCCATTTATGATGATGCACCGATCCTCGACGACTTCGTCCTTCCTATGGACAAGATGATGGCCATGGTGGAATATGATGCACCCCCACATGGTTCCATCATGACAAAGATGACCACGACTCGGTCTTCGACACCTCACCTACACCACATGAGCGATGCTCCAAAGGTAACATAGGTTATGGTGCTTCTCTTGTCCCACTAGTGGACTATCTTGAAAATGATTGCTTGCATGATGATGATCACATTATGGATTCATCGCATACTATATTATGTTTCGATATGCCACCCATTTATGATGAATATGATGAGCATGTTGAATTGCCTAGTTGGGATGCTATGCTCTATAGGATATCATGTGAAAATTCTTTTGGTCACATCATGTTTGACAAACCATTAAACTTGTCATATGCTATGCATGAGATCAATCATATGTCATATCTGCAATATCTTCATAGTGACTATGCATATGCTATTAAAATAAATCATATTTGCACATATGGCATAGATGACGAGATGATGGTCATTGGCTTTTGTTTCTCTTGTGATGATATTGCCATGCTTCCTTTACATGATTTGTGCAATTCATCCACTATGCCATGCCATGGTCACATTATTGCGCATATGCATTGTCTTGGATGTTGTTAATATTCTCCATGTGATGTTTCCACTAATGATCATGAGGAGACCCCAATAGTTTCCTCATACATATTAGGAGATTTTTATGCATTCCATACCTTCCATGATTCCCATGATTGTGTGCACAATATGCATTCCTTGAATAACAATGCTCTACATATTGCTCGTGATGCATTACATCCGTTGAGTCTCCATTATGCTATACATAACAACAAACCTATCATGATGGATGACATGTTTCTATATCATGCAACTCATTTATTTGAGCATTGGATATTTTGTGCTAACCAACACAAGCACATGCACATCATGATGGATGATGTGTACATCTACCACACACACACAATTTTTCCTTTGCCTTTGTTTTGTGTAGGTACTCATGTATATTCGTCAACCTCTCAATCCCAAGAGTTGACGAAACGAGCTCTTGAGAGCAACGATGACTTGGGATCACGTGGACTATCCTTACAACTGTTCCCTTCGCACAACGACTACGTGCATCTCTTCTACTTGGATCTCACACGGCTTTGGGTTATATATCACTTGTTATGTTATGCCCATTTTCTTGTGTTCACTTTGGATGCTATGCCTCTTTCCATGCCTTTGCCATCCAATTGTGACCCTTTCTTGCATCTACCAATGATTCATCTTTATACTACTTCTATGTGTATTTGCATGCTTGGTGGAGATCCTAGTAGCTATTGCCATGCTTTCTTTGTGCCCAATGCTTTTGATGCTTGTTGTGTTGGGAGAGTCATTATGCCCCATTGCTATTTACATATTCCCTCTCGCCAATATATTGATGATGTTTTGCTCATATCTTGCTTTCATGCTTGTGCTATGTCGTGTGAATTATCCATGCCCACTATTTGTACACATGACATGCTAGCCATGATTCCTTCTAGTATGTTGCATCTTCGCACTACTAGCTTGCACTACTTGATCACTATGATTGCCTCACACATGATGAACAATTGCTCTTTCTATTGTGTTGAGTGCCACTCTATATTCACTACACCCCGTGCACATTATGCTTGGATTGTCTTGCACTTGCCCCATGTGTTTAGACGTCTCATTATATTTGGTGTTGTGAATGCTTCATATGCATACCATAGACCATTTATTAAGCGCCTTATGCATGCTTTCTGTTAGTTTGAGGTAGATGCTTATTCTCTTGACACACATATTTGCATTGCTACCTCACATTTACATGCTTGTTTCCATGATGTCCTTTATTTCGCTCAATTTATGTGCTTTCATGCCATGTCACAATCCTTTGTTACACCATATGCTATGTGTGATGACAACACTTGTTGGGTGAATCACCTCTCGAATGCTTGGTTTTGCTCTAATGCCAACCACATTTGTTTTTCCAAGTGCTTGTTATCTTTGCTCCTCTTGAACGAATTTCAAGAGGGTGCGACATTGGAGAGTGCCCATTTCAAGCGGCAAGAGGACGAATGCTTGGTGATCATCAACTTATACACGGTGACATCATCTCTTTCCCATGGTGATATGGTTTACGATCCGAGGTCGGATCTTTCCCAAGGGGGTGGGGATGATGAGGAGCATCCTATGGGCATCACCATGTTCACCTTCATTGCACCTCAAGCCCCAAGTGGACCTAACGAACCTAAGGTGAACCCGCTCCTCTTCAAGATTTACATGAATATCTTTTGGACTTGGTCACTACCTCAACACGGAACATTGTGCATCATTAGGTACGAGGACGACCGCCACCCAGCAGCTATAGAGCATCCCAGAGGCCAAGGAGAAGGACCCCAAGACCACGAGGGGGAAGGAGAAGCACAACCGCAGCTAGACATGAAGTCCCAGGCGACCCGTGCGCACGGGCCCTCGAGACCCCGTGTCCCTGGGCTACACAGGGAGCTGGCGCTGGAGCACCCCGTGCGCACGGGATCCCCGTGCACACGGGCCCAACTTACCCCGTGCACACGGGCCCTACAGGATGGACGGCTGTGATTGCTGTATGGGCCTCCTCTTCATCCACCTCGTCCCTCACCTCTAGCCACCTATATATTCTGTACATAGACCATTTGTTAGGGATAGCAAAGTATATGAGATGATTATGTGAGCTTTGCTCCTTGTACCCACTCCTCTAGGAGACCATGTCATCCTAAGGGAGAAGATCCACTTGTGGATATCAAGACCCTCACATGTGGGAAGGATCCCCATCATTGGATCATCAAGACATCTCTCATCATAGGATTGGGATGAACTAGTATCTTGTATCTTTCCTTTGTTGTTCTTGAATCATTGTGACCTCTTGTATGTTCTTGGATCTAGCATATGTGTGATTGGATCTAGTCAATTGAGTGTTTCCTCTTGTTTTCCCTCTTGTGTTCATCTTGTTCTTGGGGATCCCCCCTCTAATTCGTGAAAGATCTCCACTTAGGGTTCCACCCTACAACAGCCTCGTATCTCTCGCCCACTTACCCCTTCGTGTCTTAGACTATAAATAGACCTTCCCCTCATCCTTTCTAGGGTTAGCAAAGTGATAGATCATTTGATAGAGAGCTTTGCTCCGTGTACCACTCTACTCTTGAGAGAGAGAGAGAGACTACTACTCCATTGGAGGCCAAGACCTCCATCTAGGAGAAGATCCTGCAGGATATATCGTTAAGACCCCTTAATGGGAAGATCCGTCTAGGATATCATCAAGACCTCCTTTTGGAGATGAACCTTACCTTGTATCTTTCCCTTTGTTGTTCATGTACCTTGTGGATCTTGTGTGTTTGATTGTCTAGTGGATGTGTGATTGGACTTGTTCTTGAGTGTTTACCCTTGTGATTTCTCTCCGTTCTTCCCCGTGTTCTTCGTGTTCTTAGTTGGGATCCGCTCCTTTCGTGAAAGATCGGCCATATAGGGTTCCTACCCTACATCGTCTTGGTATCTTGAGCCACGTTGATCACGATTTTGGAGCCTCCCCTCTATGTTTTCTAGCCTAATTTTGTTGTGTTCTTCCCCAATTTCGAAAATCCCCAGCAAAAATAGCCCCAAATTTTTTCGTGATTTGTTGGTTTGACGAAGTTTTGTTGGATTTGATCCATGGATTTGCTTGGTTTCAAGTGGATCTAGCATCTCCCCAAGTTTACCCATCCATGAAATCTCATCAATTTTGACCCCAAAACCTCCATTTTCCGCCCAAAATCGCGGCCCGGATCTCGCATCTCGCGTTGACCCCGACCCACCGGACAACCGACCTTTTACGGACGTCCGGAGCCCCAGGAAACACCTTACGTCTAACCTTTTCCGGACATCCGGAACCCCTAACCCGAGCCAAATTTACGGATTTCCGAGCCTGCCCGGCCGTCCGGCCCCCAGACATCCGACCTTGTCCGGACATCCATAACCTGTAGATATCACCTTCGGCTAATTTTTTTTCGGCCATAACAAATTCATCCGGAGTCCGATTTTCGCGTTCTCTAGCTCGTTGGAAATCTCTTGACATCCCCCTTCCCACAAAAATACCACCAACATCTTTTGACTCCATCAAATTTTGACAATTTTGGCATCTTTGCCTAGGGCTTCCAGCATATCATCCGCTACACCACCACCGACTTCCGCAACCTAACCAATTTTGTTCCCAATCTGATGAGGACATCAATACCATTGTTACACCCACAACCCCTGCTGCTATACATATTGTACCAATTACTAGAGCTCGCGCACGCCAATTAAATTATCAGGTACTTTCGTTTCTTGGTAATGATTCTAACGTTCATGAGAATATAATGTTGCCTAAATTGGATACATTTGTTTTGCTTACAAATGAAGGGCTTGGCATGGATAAGAGGGATGAACACTGGAGCAAGACCAAGCATGGAGATGATGGCATGCGCAAGGGGATCAAGAACGAAGTTACAAGTGATGATTTCAGGACTTTGAAGCCACCATAAGGAGTGCATGAAGCCTTGTACGAAATATACAAGATGCCACTTCATAAATTTCGTCCAGAGGCTATTCTAGGTGTTGCGTCACCTTATTATTGGGCCAGGCCCATGTATTTTAGAAATACTTAAGTATAGGTTGTTTTTAGAGTCCGTATGTGTGGGGAAACAAGAGTTAGGGTTGATTTCGGACCCCTCCTCGAAGGGCCACGAAATTCCCCCTCTTCCTCCATATATACAGCCCTTAGGGCGTAGTTTAGACTTTGGGTTTTGTTTAGATTAAAAGTTCGCCATAGCTGCAAATTCTCGTACTTTGTTTGTGTCCAACGACCAGACCAAGACGTCACAGAACCCCACCTTTGATCAATAAAGCTTTCCTCTTATATTCGCAATATCCAGATTGCAATCTTAGTTTCTTGCTTGTTCTTCATTTGCCTGCAGGAAATAGAGCTTTGTGGTCAGGTTGATCGTGCTCCGGCGTGGTCAATAACCTCTCAGAGTTGGTTTAGTGATTGCTAAGGCGCGACGTCCTCGCACGTTCGTAGTCGGATCGTCAAAGTCGACTTCCTCCAAAGCGATAGCCACCATCTCATCGAAAGATGGGACACCTTTGCCTCTATCAAGTGGTATCAGATTTCCAGGTTGCTCGGTGAGATTTTACAGTTTTTCATAGTTTAGATCGAGTCTGTTCTTCATACCTACAGTCCACGAAAAAGCGAAAAAAATATTACAGTTAGGTCATCATATCCGAACCAATCTAAGCCTTTGCATAATCTTTTTAGGGTTTTGCATTGTTGAATTTGTGGTTGCATCATCGTGTCTAGTTGCTGGTCTTAGCGTCTAGTTTCCTTTAGAGTTTCAAGTTCTATTCACAAGTTGTCATGCCGCCGCCGCACCATCGTCATCGTTCCTACCACATACCACCACTACCAACATATTCCTTACTACTGCCATATACATCCGCCTGTCCACCACCAATCTGAGTCCACATATATATCTGCATGTCCACCACCAATCCGAGTCCACACACACACACACACACACACACACACACACACATATATATATATATATATATATATATATATATATATATATATATATATATATATCTTCCTGTCCACCACCAATCCGAGTTCTTTTCATATTGGGTTTGTTTTCGAGATCCATCTAGTTTTTGTTTTGTGTTTCATTGCCTGAGTAGGTCTCGAAAAAAATCGGCCAGTTTTTAGGCCAAAATTTCGGCGAGCAAAAATATTTTTTCCCTATCCTATTTTTAGCCTTTTCTGAGTCTTTTGAGCCATGTGCCATCATAGTGATTTTTTGTCGCACTTTTTCGTCGTCGCTGCCCTGATTTCCGAAAAAAAGTAAAAAAAAAATCCATGCCCATCCTGTCAGTTTGACAAGGGAAGAGTTTTGTCACACCCAGATTTTCATGCCACAACACTTAAGCTAATAAATCATGATAAAATGTGGTTTGACAAAAACTTTTGAGTATTTTGGACCTTGCCTTGATTGGATTTTGTCTGTTGTATGCAAGTGCTCTAAAAATCAAATAAATCCTCCAACTCCTATACTTCATCTCCTTGCTCCAAACCCTCTAACCAATGATCATGCCATGTGTATAGGACATAAAAATAATTTCTTACAAAAATAATTTGGCCAAATAGTATTTTCAAAAATTAGTTTTCCAAAAACCCATGAATTGAGGTTTGTACTGCAAGTACTTAATTCAGGGAAGTAAAATCTTTCCAAAAATATATTTGACTCCTATTAGATATAGGACACCCAGAAACCACAAAAATATAATTTTAAAAGTTATTTTCCTATTTTATTTAAATGCTTTTTCTTTAGGCCAGAAATGGTCTTTAATAGGTTAAAATAATTTTAAAGCTTCAAAAATATTTGAGAAAAATCAGGGAAGCTCAGTGGACATATATTGTCCATATATATGAGTTTCAACACATGGTCATGATCAAAATATTGGACAAAACCCTCCAGAACTATTTCACCTCATTTCAAATATTTGAAATATTTCTATAAGAAATATTTTCAAATAAATCCAGGAAAATTCTAGCAAGTCACATATTCATAATGTGATGATCTTGCAAAGTTTCATATCAATCAAAATAACTTTGGTTCACAAAACTGCCCCAAAACCCTCTCTGTCTAGATCCAAGTTTGAACAACTCTACATTGCCAAGTGTGTCCTTTTGATCTGAATTTTTGTGGACATGTTCAAATCCTCCAATGATGACACTACACCAAGTGGTGCATCAAGGAGAATTGATTTGCATAAGTAAATCTTGGAAAGTCCATTTCTGTTAATTTCTAGGGTTTACAAAAGTTGCATTGGCAACTTTGCCCAAATGAACTCAATCTTGGTGGAACCTCTTATTTTCTCATGCCATTTGACCCTGTCAAGCCTCATGACAAGAGAAGTCCATTTGCTTGCCCAAACCTACATCAAACACCTTCTGGCAGAAACTTAAAATGCATGTACATTTCCACAAATCTCCATGATCTCAACTTTTTCCCACAGCCTCATCTGGTCCTCCTCTAACCCCCTGCATCTTTCCCTGCCCGAGGAGCCATGATTAAGGGGGGGTAGAACCCCATTTTTCTTCTCTGGACAGCCACTTTTCCCTCCCTTTCTCATCTCTCTCCCACTCCTGGCAAGTTACAGAGCATCCAAAGCCTCCCTCCCTCTTGTTTACTCTTCCTACAGACGCCAGACACAAGTGGACGCGCGGGTGCGCGCAAAAAGCCGCGGACGCCGGCCATTTGCATGCTCTGGAGCGCCTGGCAGGGCGTTCGACCGTTGACGCCGCGTCCCCCGCCGCCTCGGGCCTCCCCCTCGCGCCAGTCGAGGTGCCTCGATGTCCGCAACACACCACCGTGCAGGCCCCCTCGTCTCTCCCTCTCTCACACCTCCTGTGGCGCGTGCCCAGAGCCGTCCGGCTCGGCCAATGCATGGCCTCGCACGCGCGAGCAGCAGAGCCTTGCCCCGCTCCTCGTCTCTCTTCCTGGTGCCCCACTCAACTCCCATGGACGCCGTAGATAGCCCCTCGCCCTCTCTCCTGGCCTCCCGAGCTGTTGTCGCGGCCACCCGTGCGCCGCGCCCACGGTGAGCCGCTGGTCAGCTACTTAAGGCCACCCCCGAGCCCCCTCTCTACTCCTTTGGCCCTCTCACCCTCATGTGCATCCCCTGGACCAACCCACTCCCCTCCTCGCGCCTTCCAACCCCGTCCATGGCCGGAGCCAAGCCGCCGGCCGCCGCTTAAATTCATGGGCCTCGACCCCTCTCTCGTCCCCATGAACACACCCGCACCCTCTCATGACCACCGCCAACTCGCCCTGTGCTCCATCCCCTCCTCCTCGTGCCTTCCTCGCCTTGCCGAACCCACCGTCAGCCCCGGTCTGCTGCACCCGAAGCCCTCCTCTTTCCGGGCTCCCCTGTGGGCGTGCAGCACATGGACGGGTGCACCATGGCGCGCTGAGCCCTCCGGTGTGTCGGGCGCGGCCGGAGGTGGCCCGTGCCGTCCGGGAGAGCGCCAGCGCCGCTCGGCCTCGCCTCCCCTGCCTCTGCTCTGTTCGAGCGGGAGGTAGGAGACGGCCTGAGCACCGGGCCCCGCTCGTCAGCGACCCGGTGGGTGGGCCCTGCTCGTTTAAGTGGAGACGGGCCGGGAGTAAACCCGTTTCCCCCTCGTGAAGGCATACTTGCGGAAAGTCGCTTTTGACGTCGCCCGAGCGCCGCACGGCTGAGCCACTGGGCCGGCCCAATGGCTATCCTGCGCCCTATGCACGCTTTGGGTAAACCCTAAACCTTTTTTCCTTTTTCTTTTTTCAGTCAAATTCAAAAATCCATAAATAATCCAACAGAGCTCCAAATTTGATGATTCAAATTTCTAGTGGTTTCTAAATTCATGCCCTACCTCATGGTGCTATTTGCACATTTTTACAGAAATATTTCTTTCACGAATAATTATCAAATACCATTTTTCCATTTCTGTCATAAACTTTAGAAAATCACAAAGAGCTCAAAATTGATCCAAATGCCATGATTTAAATTCCTAGATGCTTCTAAGTTCATAACTTAGTTTATGAACATTTTTCTTAATACTTTCTGTACAACACAATATAATGAGCCATTTCTTCATATTTGTCAACTTTGCAAATTCATAGGAAAATCATTTGAACTCCAAATCCAGTGAAACCAACTCCTAGATGCATCTAAAATCATGGTTTGTTAAATGGGTGCCTTTTCTAATTTTTCAAAAATATATTTCTGTACACTTCTTGCAAATCCATAAACCCCTTGATTCCATCATATTGAAATGTTTAGAAATATTCACTAATCCAATTCCAATGAAACCACCATGGTTATTTTTCATATGACCAGGGAAGTCCTAGAAAAGTCAAATCCATATTTTTAGAGCACTTTATTTTCTGCCTTGTTGCGTTGCTTATTATGATTGTTTCGATGTTAGTTGACGAAGTAGACGGAGTACTTGGAAAAGGACCAGAAGATCTCAAGACTCTGATGAACCAGGCAAGCAGCCCTTTGACCATGTCTATGAAACCCTTTTTATGCATGTCGTATAGCACTTTATTAGTGTTGCATCGGAATCATGATGAGATGGTAACCACTTTGATGGGTTGCCTCTATTACTTCCTCGTTGATACTTGCATTGTGCATGACCCTACCTCATTATGAGGGTTATGCCGGTGGGAGTAGATAGGATGCTAAAGTAGTGCTACGCAAAAAGGGACGAGAATATGCATGGTGATGGAGACGAAGTATTTTCAAAAGACTTTTCGAAAAACCCCATCAGGTGCCACTTATGCCCGGGGGAGATGATGAGTTGGGTATCCACTTGATGACGAAGTGGTGTACCGGGGCAAGTGTGTGTGTTGTTTTCAAAATAGATTGGTTTAAGTTGCGACCGTTATTCCAACCTTACATGCGCAACCACTCTACCCTTGTATGGGAAAGGGCATTATTGATTACCTAGGCCGATACTAGCTTGGAACCCGCATTACTAGTGACGGGGGAGAGTTGGTGCTCTCTCTCGGGACGGGGTCGTGCCAGGTAGGGCGGCC
This sequence comes from Triticum aestivum, assembly GCF_018294505.1. Lineage (NCBI taxonomy): Eukaryota > Viridiplantae > Streptophyta > Magnoliopsida > Poales > Poaceae > Triticum > Triticum aestivum. The sequence goes on from NC_057803.1 coordinate 333,444,825, forward strand.
ATGACTGTTTTCACAGGGCACCGGATACACCATTGTGTCCCCTCTCGGATGTTACGATCTCGAGTGAGTCTCATATGATGTACATCGTGAGGATACGGAACAACGAGTGGACTCCTTGTTAGTGTCGTCTAGGGAAAGATAGTGATCGGGTGATTACCCCGGGTACTTGAGGTACCGCGGGTCGTGGATGACACGGAAGTTCCCCGGATCTTGTGGGTAAAGTGTGCAACCTCTGCAGAGTGTAAAACTATTCGAATAGCCGTGTCCACGGTCAAGGACAGTTGGGTAACCACTCTTGGGCTACGTCCACATGTTTACAAACCAGTGTGTGTTTGGATAAGTGGGGAGAACTACTTGGGTCAAGTCAAAGGACTTGACATGATTGAGTTGGGTTGGAGCCCACTCCCTTTATGTTGATATCTGTAACCGTCCTCTTGGTTACTTGAATTCTCCTGATGCATGTCTTACGATTTGTTGAACATGTCATTGCACTCAAAACTAGCTTCCCGCAAAAATTTACCTATATCATGCATTGTTGTATCTTGAACCAGAACATGGGTTTCTTGCGAGTACATTCAAAGTACTCATTGGCTTGCCACTGGGTATTGTATTGGCCAGGCATGAAAGAACAGGATATAATGAAGAGTACCTTGGTGACGAACATGCGAGCTAGGACACTTCCCAGTCAGAATGCCTGTAGGGTTAAGACAGATGGCATGGGTCCAAGTTATCGACGAAGATTTCCGTTGTGAAGTTATACTCAAGACTTGACCATAATGGTCATAATTTATGTAAGACGGTATGTATGGATGTAAGACTCATGTTATTCAGCTTCTGTGTGTTCAGTGAGCATTGATCTCTGGGATCACTGTACACGTGCATTCAGTGATCACGACTTATGAGTCGGGGTCCCCACAAGTTTTGAGACACTCGCCATTATAGTGTTTTTTCGCAAAAAAGGGGAGCGCAAAAAAAGGAGCGCCAAAAAAAGCAAAAAAAAAGTTCCAGAGTGTGCTTTTCACTTGTTTACGTGCAGCGCCGTGATTTTGTTGGTGTTCTAGGCTCGCGTATCTAGCACGGTCTAGCCTAGGACCAGCACAGTACAGTCGTTATGCGTTTATTCAACTTTGCATCTCTGAATTGATTATTGCTGACCATTTTTTCTACCATATTATAAGTCTTCCCAGCTCCACATACATCTATATTGTGCGTTTGATTTTCCCTGGTAATCTCTCTATCCAAGCTTTGAGAGTTTTGACTACGACGGGTGCCGATCACCGCCTGCTGCTGGGCAAGAACTGGTAAGAATTTGAGATTTTCTTGACGGATTTGTGACACCCACCACCACCTCTTGTTAGTATTCTGTAGGATCATATTCTTGTTTGTTTCTATTGCTGCTAACCATGGCAGGATCACAAGCCGACGAGACTGACTGGGAGAACATGACGAATAAGGAGTTGCATGATAAATTTCTGCAAATGATGAGTGGACAAGTGCAAGATGTGCTCAACAGATTTGAAGAAGCCATGGAGAAGATAGATGGCATGGACAAGACGTTCGAAACAAAGCTCGATAACAAGTTTAATGAATTGCTCGTGCATCTTCCACCACCACCACCGGCTGCCCCTAACGCACCTCTTCAACAACAACAACAACAACAACAACGTCGCTTTCCAAATCAAGTGGGATGAGCACAACGCGTACCCATTAACCTTGGCAAAATTCTGGTGCCGATATTGATGCTTCTGTCGCTCCTGCTGCTACTTCAGAGGTGGAGCACCATTACGAGGATGAGGTTGATCAAAATCAGAACTACATGCCACCACCACCAGGTCGTCCTCAGGTATATCATCACAACGGTAGGGATGCACCACAATATGAGGTACGATATCATGACCATCTTCCTAAACTGAAATTGGATATTCCACCTTTTGAGGGTAGATATGTTCCTGATATATATCTTACTTGGGAGTTAGAAACCGAACAATGTTTTACATGTTTACAATATCCTGAGGAGAGACGTGTTCCTGCTGCTGTTTGTGCTTTCACTAGCTTCGCATGTGTTTGGTGGTCTGAACATTGTAGATTATATCCTATTCCAACTACTTCGGCTGCTTTAAAAACTGCTATGCGTACTCATTGGGTTCCACCGTATTATCAACGTGAATTACTTCAAAAATTGTAGTGTTTAAGACAAGGAAAAAATTATGTAGAAGAATATTGTTAGGAATTACAAACTGGCATGATTAGATGTGGTATTGTGGAGGAGAATGAAGCTATGCTTGCACGTTTTATGGGTGGGTTAACTAGAGAGATTCAGACCGTTCTAGAGTATAAGGAGTATACTAATATCACTCGTTTATTCCATCTTGCTTGTAAAGCTGAACGTGAAGTGCAGGATCGACAGGCATTGGCGCGAACTAACTTTTCTGCAGGTCGATCTTCATCATGGACACCACGTGCATCCTCTACTTCCACTACACCAGCACCTCCATCAGGTGCCACCTCCATCCGTGATACAAGAAAGCAGGCACAACTACCAGTATCTGCCAAGAGCACACCTGCCGAGCCTGCGCGGAGCTCTTCTTCTTCCATGGCATCAACATGGCACACAAGTGCTATTATTTGTCGTCGTTGTAAGTGAAGAGGACATTTTGCGAGAGAATGCAAATCTCAGCGTGTGATGATTGCTATTGAGGATGGTGGGTATGAGTCTGCTAGTGACTATGATGAGGAGACTTTGGCTCTTATTACACATGAAGAACACAGTGGATATGATTCTGATCATGAGAGGCAATACATGGCTGCTGAAGATGCTGACAGGTATGAATGTTTAGTTGCTCAACGTGTTTTGAGTGTGCAGATTACACAAGCCAAGCAAAATCAGAGGCATAATTTGTTCCATACAAAGGGAGTTGTGAAGGAATGTTCTGTTCGCGTCATCATAGATGGAGGTAGTTGCAACAACTTGGCTAGCATGGAGATGGTGGAGAAGCTATCTCTCACCACAAGACCACATCCACATCCTTACTACATCCAATGGTTCAACAACAACGGCAAGATTAAGGTAACACGTACTGTTCGTGTGGATTTTAGTATCTCTACATATGCTGATTATGTTGATTGTGATGTGGTACCCATGAAAGCATGTTCCTTATTACTTGGTAGACCATGGCGATTTGAAAAAAATTATGTACAGCATGGTAGAAATAATCAGTATACTCTTGTTTATAAGGATAGCCATATTACTTTGCTTCCTATGACTCCTGAATCCATTTTGAAAGATGATATTAATAGAGCTAATAAAGCAAAACAGGAGAAAAATAAGAGTGAAAATCATATTGTGGCAAATGAATTTGAGCAACAAATGAAACCTAATAATAAACCATCTAGTGTTGCTTCTGAAATTAAATTGAAAAGTGCATGTTTACTTGCCACAAAATCTGATATTGATGAGCTAGATTTCAGCAAATCTGTTTGCTATGCTTTTGTGTGCAAAGAGGCATTATTTACATTCGAGGACGTGCCTTCCTCTTTGCCCCCTGCAGTAACAAACATTTTGCAGGAGTTCGCTGACATCTTCCAACAAGACGTGCCACCGGGATTACCACCTATTCGAGGGATTGAGCATCAAATTGACTTAATTCCCAGTGCATCGCTACCCAACCGTGCACCATACCGGACCAATCCAGAAGAGACGAAGGAGATTGTGCGTCAAGTACAGGAGCTGCTCGACAAAGGTTACATACGCGAATCTCTTAGTCCTTGTGCTGTTCCTATTATACTAGTGCCTAAAACAGATGGTACTCGCGTATGTGTGTTGATTGTAGAGGCATTAATAATGTTACTATTCGTTATCGTCATCCTATTCCTAGGCTAGATGATATGCTCGATGAATTGAGTGGCTCTACAATTTTCTCCAAAGTTGATTTGCGTAGTGGATACCATCAAATTCATATGAAATTGGGAGATGAATGGAAAATGGCATTTAAAACTAAGTTTGGTTTATATGAGTGGTTAGTCATGCCTTTTGGGTTAACTAATGCACCTAGTACTTCCATTAGACTAATGAACGAAGTTTTATGTGCTTTCATTGGATGATTTGTGGTAGTCTATTTTGATGATATACTGATTTATATCAAATCTTTGAAGGAACATTTGGAACATTTACGTGCTGTTTTTATTGCTCTATGTGATGCACGTTTGTTTGGTAACCTTGGGAAGTGCACCTTCTGCACCGACCGAGTATCTTTTCTTGGCTATGTTGTTACTCCACAGGGAATTGAAGTTGATAAAGCTAAGATTGAAGCTATTGGGAGTTGGTCACAGCCCAAAACGGTCACACAAGTGAGGAGTTTTCTTGGCCTCGCTGGATTATATAGGCGTTTCGTGATAGATTTCAGCACCATTGCTGCACCTCTCAATGAGCTTACAACGAAGGATGTGCCTTTTGTTTGGAGTACCGCACAGGAAGAAGCCTTCACGGTACTGAAACATAAGTTGACACATGCTCCTGTACTCCAACTTCGTGATTTTAATAAGACTTTTGAGCTTGAATGTGATGCTAGTGGAATTGGATTAGGAGGTGTGTTATTACAAGATGGCAAACCTGTTGCTTACTTTTCTGAAAAATTGAGTGGGCCTAGTCTAAATTATTCTACTTATGATAAAGAATTATATGCTCTTGTTCGAACTTTAAAGACATGGCAACATTATTTATGGCCTAAAGAATTTGTTATACATTCTGATCAAGAATCTTTGAAACATATTAAAAGTCAAGCTAAACTGAATCGTAGACATGCTAAATGGTTTGAATTCATTGAGACTTTCCCTTATGTTATTAAGCACAAGAAGGGTAAAGAAAATGTTATTGCTGATGCATTGTCTCATCGCTATACTATGCTTTCACAACTTGACTTCAAAATATTTGGTTTGGAGACCATCAAAGATAAATATGTGCTTGATGCTGATTCTAAAGATGTAATGCAGAATTGTAAAGAAGGAAGAACGTGGAACAAGTTCGTCATTAATGATGGATTTGTGTTCCGTGCTAACAAGCTATGCATTCCAGCTAGCTCCGTTTGTCTTTTGTTGTTGCGGGAGGCGCATGGAGGAGGACTAATGGGACACTTTGGCATGAATAAGATGGAGGACGTACTTGCTACACATTTCTTTTGGCCAAAGATGAGACGGGATGTTGAGCGTTTCGTTGCTCGCTGCACTACATGTCAAAAAGCTAAGTCACGACTCAATCCTCATGGTTTATATATGCCTTTGCCTGTACCTAGGGTTCCTTGGGAGGATATATCTATGGACTTTGTTTTGGGTTTACCTCAAACAAAGAAGGGGAGGGACAGCATATTTGTTGTCGTGGATAGGTTCTCGAAAATGGCACACTTTATACCATGTCATAAAAGCGATGATGCTGTTAATGTTGCTGATTTGTTCTTTCGTGAAATTATTCGCTTGCATGGTGTGCCAAATACTATTGTTTTAGATCGTGATAATAAATTTCTTAGCCACCTTTGGAGATGTTTATGGGCTAAGTTGGGGACTAAACTGCTTTTTAGTACTACTTGTCACCCCCAAACTGATGGACAAACCGAAGTAATCAATAGAACATTGTCTACTATGGTTAGAGCTGTTTTGAAGAACAATAAGAAAATGTGGGAAGAATGCTTGCCTCATATTGAATTTGCTTATAATCGTTCATTGCATTCTACTACTAAGATGTGCCCTTTTGAAATTGTGTATGGTTTCCTACCTCGTGCACCTATTGATTTGTTCCCTCTTCCATCTTCTGAGAAGGTTAATTTTGATGCTAAAGAACATGCTGAATTGATTTTAAAAATGCGTGAGTTAACTAAGGAAAACATTGAGTGTATGAATGCTAAATATAAACATGCTGGAGATAAGGGTAGAAAACATGTTGTGTCTGCACCTGGAGATCTTGTTTGGTTACATTTGCGTAAGGATAGATTTCCTAATTTGCGAAAATCAAAGCTAATGCCACGTGCTGATGGTCCTTTTTAGGTGTTAGAGAAAATAAATGATAATGCATATAAACTTGAGCTGCCTGCAGATTTTGGGGTTAGTCCCACTTTTAACATTGCAGATTTGAAGCCTTATTTGGGTGAGGAAGATGATCTTCCGTCGAGGACGAATTCATTTCAAGAAGGGGATGATGATGAAGACATCAATACCATTGTTACACCCACAGCCCCTGCTGCTATACATACTGGACCAATTACTAGAGCTCGCTCACGCCAATTAAATTACCAGGTACTTTTGTTTCTTGATAATGATTGTAATGTTCATGAGAATATGATGCTGCCTAAATTGGATACATTTTTTTTGCTTACAAATGAAGGGCCTGGCACGGATAAGAGGGATGAACACTGGAGCAAGACCAAGCATGGAGATGATGACATGCGCAAGGGGATCAAGAACGGAGTTATAAGTGATGATTTCAGGACTTTGAAGCCACCATAAGGAGTGCATGAAGCCTTGGACGAAATATACAAGATGCCACTTCATAAATTTCATCCAGAGGCTACTCTAGGTGCGGCGTCACCTTATTATTTGGCCAGGCCCATGTATTTTCAAAATACTTAAGTATAGGCTGTTTTTAGAGTCCGTATGTGTGGGGAAATAAGAGTTTGGGTTGATTTCAGACCCCTCCTCCAAGGGCCACGAAATCCCCCCCCCCCTCTTCCTCCATATATACAGCCCTTAGGGCGCCGTTTAGACTTTGGGTTTTGTTTAGATTAAAAGTTCGCCATAGCTGCAACTTTGCGTACTTCGTTTGTGTCCAACGACCAGACCAAGACCTCACAAAACCCCACCTTTGATCAATAAAGCTTTCCTCTTATATTCGCAATATCCAGATTGCAATCTTAGTTTCTTGCTTGTTCTTCGTTTGCCTGCAGGAAATAGACCTTTGTGGTCAGGTTGATCATGCTCCGGCGTGGTCAATAACCTCTCGGAGTTGGTTTAGCGATTGCTAAGGCGCGACATCCTCGCGCGTTCGTAGTCGGATCATCAAAGTCGACTTGCTCCAAAACGATAGCCACCATCTCATTGAAAGACGGGACACCTTTGCCCCTATCACCATCGCATTAGTGGTTGCTTGAGGAGTGATTTGAGTCTCCTAAGGTGTCTAGGCTACTTGGGACGGTTGCTTTTTCATCAACCACCACCACCACCATAACTTACGCATAGTTTTGCCCGCCTCACACTCCCGCCACCCCGACCTAACCCAATTTTGTTTGTGTTGTGAGTTGTGTCTCCTAAGGTGTTTTGGCTACTTAGGTACCATGCTTCCAACTCGGACATCATGTATAGTACACCACCTTACCCTCCATTTCCGCATTGCGTACTCCACAACCCATCATTGCATTTTCGCAATCCCTTTGAGCTTCCGCAACCACCACCGCATTCCTGCTACCACCATTTGACATTGGACATTTGAGATTTTGAGTTCGTGGTTTTTCCGTTTCCTAAGGTGTTTCGGCTACTTACGGACGAGTCTCCATCATCTTGGTATCTCCATCAAGATCACCGCCACTCATCATCGCCAAGGACGGTAACCTCCATATCATCTTGGTATCATGGTATCCCTCCATTGTACATTCCCTTGCCATTGCATTGATAACCCCTAGCCCATTTTGTGTCACTTGCCTATCGAGACTAGCCATTTGAGTATTGCCGGCAACGTTACTTGTGCACATTAGTGATCCGCCGATACATTGCATACATACCATACCATATCATATTGGTATCATATCATCCTTTGTGCCACAAGTTTGTTCCCATATATACCCAATTGCTATCTTGGTTTGTGCATTTCACATTGTGGCCATATACAAAAAAAGAGAATAACCTTTTACGCAAAAGAGAAAGAGCAAAGAAGCTTGTAAGATTGTCATAGCATCATACCCAATTGCATATGATTGTCATATCCGATCATCTTGGATCATAGCACCGGAACATCATACATATATATCATACTTGGGATAGAAGTTGTTACATTTTGCATCCTATAGGTTGTGCACAAGTGTCGTATCCGCCTATTGAGCAATCATGCTAGCGTCTCTCTTGAGTTGTGCAACACGAGCGTTTTCCATGGATTCCACATTTTGTGCTCATCCTTGGTTGCACGACCCCATTTATCTATCCATGTGTGTGTTTCCGTGTGCCACATATTGCTATTGGTCTACTTTTTACACTTGTGAATTTGTGAATCTCATTCAACATTATTGACCCTTGCTAACATTTTGCATAAAAATTTTGTGCCACTATCCTCACCAAGCTCCTCCATAAGCTTTAGTTTGTAGGTGTGAGTGAACAAGTCCGGTACCAATTCCACTATTCTTTCATCTCACATCGAGTGAAACGAGATAGATCCTCAACTTTGGGAAAACGTAACTTGGTATTGTTTATCTCATTTCCTACTCACCTCTACTCGAGTCTTGTGATGGATAGGCAAGGCATTTCATCTTCGGTCTACGACAACAACGGCGAGTTCGATGCCATGAATAACTCTACCGACGCCAAGATGCAAGCTCAAATGGATGAGATCAAAGCCCTCATCAATTCCTACAAGCGATCTTCCTCATCTTCGAGAAGACGCTCAAGTACACATGCTTCCAAGATACCATCTCCGGCAAGGTCACATCGGAAACGACACCATCACCAACAAGGACGTGAAGGTCAAGATCTCAACACCAATATCCGCTCAACGACTTCACCATCTCCCTTGGCATCTTCGCCAAGCGACTTCAAGGCATCTTCGCCTACGGACATATGACATCTTCGCCCACAAGCACCTCAAGATAAGCTCCCCAAGCTCAAGTCCGCAGCTTCCACGAGCTACTACGACCTCGACACTGACCACGTGATTCCTTTCTATGGGACTCAAGAACCCGAGGAGTATCTCGAGTGGGAGCGTTTGATGGACGACTACCTCAAGCTACATCAAGTTCCTCCCGAAGATCAAGTGAAGTGCGCCACAAGGAACTTCCACGACTATGCGTCTACATGGTGGCTTCACGCACCTTCAGAGACCTACGACATGAGTTGGCCCAAGACGAAGAGAGCTTTGTGGCGAGAGTTCATGCCTCCAACCTACACGGAACTACTTCAACGCCAATTGGAGAAAACCATCCAAGGATGCAAGTCCATCGATGAGTACTTCAAGGAGATGAAGATTGCCTTACGACGTGCCGGCGTGGACGTCCCCATTTCAATGAAGTTCCACTTCATGATGGGACTGCACAACAACATCTCCAAGACGATCTTCGTCGAGAACTACAAGTCCCTCGACGACGACAACATTTGTTCTCTCAAGGCGGAACAAGAACTCATGAAGGCCAAAACTTCCTCACCCCAAGCTCACTTCGCGATGACCAAGCTCCATGAGAACGAGCATGAGGCTAGTACCACCACGATGTCCAAGCCCGGCGAGCTCCAAGACGATGCTCGCAAGTTCGACTTCACCGCCATCCCTCTTTGTGGGATTGATGATGACGAGTCCTCCATGACTCTTTTTCAAGATGGTGCGGTAGTGACGACTATGACTATGCAGCCAATCAAGGAACATGCTTTGGAGGCGAGCGACATGGTGACGAGAAAGGATGATGCTTCCATCTTAGGAGGTGAGAGTGATGATGTGCCATCTTCGGCCTTCATCCGCGGCGACAACAATGAGATGGTTGAGCATGGAATTTTCCCTTCGACCACGGCGACGTATGATGACTTGAGTGACTTGTGCCACCATATTGAGAGTGAGAGTGACTTCACCACTAGCCCCATATATGATGTGTTACCCCAATTCCCATGTGAGGAGAGCCACAACCCCCACCACTTGAGTGAGATGAGTGACTCCACCATACATGAGATTGAGTGCACCTATTTTGAGGGATTGAGTGAACCACCACATGGAGAGAGTGAGATTGTTGATAGGTCATGTGAGGCCACTTTCAACACTAATGACTTGACATGTACCTCTATTGTGTCTTCTCATTTGGTGCTAGGTCCCGTATATGATGACGCACCGATTCACGATGACTATGTCCTCCCGTTGGACAAGACGATGGCCATGGTGGAATATGATGCACCCCGCACATGGTTCCATCAAGATGAAGATGACCACCATTTGGTCTTTACCACCTCACCTACACCATTTGAGTGGAATGAAAATGGTAACATAGTGGACATTCTAGACATTGATTGCTTGCATGATGTTGATCAACCTATTACCATGCTTCATGCTAGTTCGACTTCCCCATGTGATGATTTGCCCATTTATGATGAGTATGATGATTGCCATGTGGAGTCTATTAGTTGTGATGCCATGTTACATAGGATTTCTTGTGACAATTCTCTAGGTCACATCATGTTTGACAACCCGCTTGCCTTGTCATATGCTATGCATGAGATCAACCATATGTCTTATTTGCAATCTCTTCATAGTGACTATGCATGTGCCATTAAAATTAACCCAATTTGCACTTATGGCATAGATGACAAGCCTATGGTTATTGGCATTTGTTTCTCTTGTGATGATATTCACATACTAACTTTGCATCATTTATCTCATATGCCATTCCATAAGCACCTAGCTTCGGATATGCATTGTTTTGGATGTTCTCCATTTTCTCGATATGATGTTTCCGATATTGCTCATGACAAGACCCCCATAGTCTGAGAACTGATTATATTTTTGTCATGTTCACATGCTTGCAATTGTATTTTCTGATCCCTTTTGACTCAAGGTCACTAAGGGACTTTTGTTGAGCTCTTTGAGTAGCTCCATGCCATACTTTACTTTGCCATGTTCGGGTCCTGTAGCATATAGTTTTGTTGCTCCGAAGTGTGCTATCTGATCTGAAATTCCAGACAAGTGTTAATTTCACTAAGTCTGAAATCTGTTTACCATATGCATTTTTGCCATGCTTGTTTGAACCTGTTAATGGATGAATTGGCCGTAGCTCAGTGCTAGACTTTTGTTAAGCATCATGAATGCTACCTTTGCTTGCCATTTCCAAACCATAACTCCGATTCCGGCGTTCTTTATATCGTTTTCAAGCGATTTCATCTCATCTCTCCAGTGGCACACTTGGATTCCCAAGTTGAGGCCAGATTCTTGCATTCCCTGTCAAATCTTGCATATGCATCCCGCATCGCATCCCGCATAGCATACCATCCTTGCATCATATTGTTTGAGCTTTGCACGTGGTTGATTGTGTTCGTTTGCTTGTTTGTCTTGTTTGGGTAGAGCCGGGAGACGAGTTAGCTAACGAGGAGCCCGTTGAGTTTGCTTTCGAGGATCCAATCAACTCTGATAACTTTACAGGCAAGATGATCATACCCTCGAAATCACTACTATCTTTGCTTTGCTAGATGCTCGCTCTTTTGCTATGCCAATGCTACGATGCCTACCACTTGCTTTCTAGCCTCCCAAATTGCCATGTCAAACCTCTAACCCACCATGTCCTAGCAAACCGTTGATTAGCTATGTTACCGCTTTGCTCAGCCCCTCTTATAGCGTTGCTAGTTGCAGGTGAAGATTGGAGACCGTTCCTTGTTGGAACATTTATTTACTTATTGGGATATCATTATATTATCTTGTTATCTTAATGCATCTATACACTTTGTAAAGGGTGGAAGGCTCGGCCTCTCGCCTAGTGTTTTGTTCCACTCTTGCCGCCCTAGTTTCCGTCATATCGGTGTTATGTTCCCAGATTTTGCGTTCCTTACGCGGTTGGGTTATAATGGGAACCCCTTGATAGTTCGCCTTGATTAAAGCTTTTCCAGCAATGCCCAACCTTGGTCTTACCATTTGCCACCTAGCCTCTTTTTCCCTTGGGTTTCCGGAGCCCGAGGGTCATCTTATTTAAACCCCCCCCCCGGCCAGTGCTCCTCTGAGTGTTGGTCCGACTAATCTGCCTGCGGGGCCACCTCAGGGAAACTTGAGGGTTGGTTTTACTCGTAGCTAGTCTCATCTGAGTGTGCCCTGAGAACGAGATATGTGCATCTCCTATCGGGATTTGTCGGCACATTCGGGCGGTGTTGATGGATTTGTTTTAACCTGTCAAAGTGTCTTGAAGAACTGAGATACCGAGTCTGATCGGAACGTCTCGGGAGGACGTCTATTCCTTCATTGACCGTGAGAGCTTGTCATGGGCTAAGTTGGGACTCCCCTGCAGGGATTCGAACTTTTGAAAGTCGTGCCCGCGGTTATGGGCAGATGGGAATTTGTTAATGTCTGGTTGTAGATAACTTGAACCTTAACTTAATTAAAATGAATCAACAGTGTGAGTTACCGTGATGGCCTCTTCTCGGCGGAGTCCGGGAAGTGGACACGGTGTTGGAGTAATGCTTGCGCAGGTTGTCCTCTTTAGTTATGCGTTCGTGCTTTGCCTCCTCTTCTCGCTCTCTTTTGCGAACAGGATAGCCACCACATATGCTAGTCGCTTGCTGCAGCTCCACATATAATTACCTTGCCATACCTATTAAGCTTAAATAGTCTTGATCGCGAGGGTGCAAGATTGCTGAGTCCCTGTGGCTCACAGATTACTATTGCACCAGATGCAGGGCCTGATGATTCCGCTCCAAGTGACGTGCTTGAGCTCAAGTGGGAGTTCGACAAGGACTCTCGACGATACTATGTTTCCTTTCCTGATGATCAGTAGTGGTGCCCAGTTGGGGGTGATCGGGACCGTGTCGCATGTTGGGTTATGTTTTATTTTTGGCACCGTAGTCGGGCCATGAGCGTTTGGATGATGTAATGTTATTTATGTACTTGATTGACATGGCGAGTGTAAGCCAACTATGTTATCTCCCCTTTTATTATCTATATTACATGGGATGTTGTGAAGATTGCCTGACTTGCGACATATGCCTTCAATGCGATTATGCCTCTAAGTTGTGCCTCGACACGTGGGAGATATAGTCGCATCGAGGGTGTTACAAGTTAGTATCAGAGCCAGGTTCTTTACCTCCAAGTTTTGGGATTCTTTTCAGAAGGCCATGGGCACCAACATCCGCTTCAGCACAGCTTTCCATCCTCAAACTAGCGGTCAAGTCGAGCGTGTCAACCAGATTCTTGAAGATATGCTCAGGGCTTGTGTGATCTCCTTCGGCATGAAGTGGGAGGGTTGTCTTCCTTATGTTGAATTCTCCTACCACAACAGTTTTCAAGCAAGTTCGGGCAAGGCCCCATTTGAAATTCTGTATGGCAGGAAGTGCCGTACCCCTCTCAACTGGTCTGAAACCGGTGAACGTCAGCTTCTTGGAAATGACTTAATCACAGAGGCAGAGAAAATGTGCAAAGTCATTCGAGATAACCTCAAAGCAGCCCAATCCCGTCAGAAGAGCTACTATGATAGTAAGCACCGTGATTTGGCTTTCAAGATCGGAGATCATGTATACCTCTGTGTCTCTCCTATGAAAGGTACTCGTCGCTTCGGTATCAAAGGGAAGCTTGCCCCCAGATACGTGGGACCTTTCAAGATTATCAGCAAGAGAGGCGATCTCGCCTACCAACTCGAGTTTCCTCCAAACTTTGCAAATGTTCATGATGTGTTCCATGTCTCTCAGCTCCGAAAGTGCTTCAAGACTCCTGACCGCACCGTCAACTTTGAGGACATTGAGCTCAAAGAAGATCTCTCTTATCGTGAGCACCCAGTTGCTATTCTTGAAGAGACTGAACACAAGACTCGCAACAAGTCAATCAAATTCCTCAAAGTCAAGTGGTCACACCATTCCGACCGTGAAGCTACCTGGGAACGCGAGGATCACCTCCGTTCTGAGTACCCGGCGTTCTTTCAGTCCTAGATCTCGGGACGAGATCCTTTCGTAGTGGTGGAGTGTTGTAACACCCCGGATGTAACTTACTCTATATGTACTCCAACTCTTGCCGTTTCCGGCCTTAAGTTATTTTATTTTCTCGGGTTCGGGTTTTTGTCTCCGTGTGTTGTTGTCGTTGTCATGCATCTCATATCATGTCATCATGTGCATTGCATTTGCATACCTGTTCATCTCATGCATTCGAGCATTTTCCCCGTTGTCCGTATTGCATTCCGGCACTCCGTTCTCCTCCGGTGGTCATTTCTACCTTTCTTTCGTGTGTGGGGATTAAACATCTCCGGATTGGACCGAGACTTGCCAAGCAGCCTTGGTTTACTACCGGTAGACCGCCTGTCAAGTTTCGTACCATTTGGACTTCGTTTGATACTCCAACGGTCAACCGAGGGACCGAAAAGGCCTCGTGTGTGTTGCAGCCCAACACCCCTCCAATTTGGCCCAAAACCCACCAAAACCTTCTCCATCACCTAGACCGTTCGATCACGATCGTGTGGCCGAAAACCTCAACTTATTTGGACTCTCCTAGCTCCCTCTACCTCTATATAAAGACCCCTCCCGAAATTCGCGGATCTCCTCTCTCCCTAACCCTAAAAAAATCCCCTCGCGCTGCCGCCGGACACGTCCGTCCTGGGCGGACGAAGTCGCGCCGCCGCCCCGCACCAGTGGCGTAGCACCACGTGGCACCTCAACGCCCCCGCGCCGCCGGCCCGGGCAGGCCCTTCACCGGCCCCCGAGGCCCGCGCGCTAGTGCCGCCCATCCAGCTCGCCCCGCCGCCTTGCTCCTCCTCGCCGGTGCCCGGAGCCCGCGCTGGCCACCGCCTCCTCACCATGGTCGCCGCTCCGCCGCCGTGCTCCGCCTCACCGACCTCGGCCGCCGCGCCGAGTCGCCGCGGCCATCGCCGGCCCGCGTCGCCCCGCGGCTTCCTCCATGCCGTCGCCTCCTCTCCGTCCTTCCTCCGGTCGGCCATCGCAGCCACGACCTCCAGTGAGCTTCATCTCCGGTGGTGAACAGTGATTCCGGTGGACATCGAAATCCGTGCCAGATCTGATATCTAAATCTCGAGGGTTGACTTTTTTGCCCGAAACCCTAGCTCATATGCTCCTGTTCATTGCATCGTAACTCCGCATTCGTAGCTCCGTTTTTGGCATATAGCATATCAAAATGTTCGCCTCAGAGAGCACATCATTTCATCTCATAGCATGATTTTCATTTGCATTCATCTTGATGCCCGAAATGCTGTTAGAAGAGGGCTACTTGAGATAATTGTCAGATCTGCTACTCCATTTAGCTATTTGTCATTTTTGCCATGATTATTGTGTGCATGATATGCCCATGAGCTCTACATATGTTTTGTTAAGGGTTTTGCCATCTTTCCAGAGGTGCAACCCATGTATTTTTGTGATGTGTGTGGTGACTAGCACAATCTTGCAAAGTGAGGCACTTGGTAATGCTGATTTCAGGGACTTAGCATTTCCACCAAGTCCTTGAGCTGTTTACCTCATATGGCCATGTGTTCATGTTGTTTCCTAGTGATCTGTGCCTCTTTTGAGGATGATCAGTAAGGATGTTTTGTTAATCTTGTAGTGCTCTATCCATCCATGTCTTTGTTTGCAATTATGGAGCACCCTAGCTTGAGTCAATCGAGCTCTACTTTTGCTACTTCGTGAATCTGGGCAGATTGTCTACTTGTTAGCGATTTTGCCGAGGATGTTGTAGTTGATCCGTGCATGCTATGCTATTGTTCTTGCCATGTATAGCTTGCATTTTGTGTATTCTTGATGGATGTATGCTTAGTTTATCATGACATGCTCTATAGGGAGTGCATCGAGCTCGTAAACATGCCTACTTGATATCTGTTTTCAGCATGCTCCAGTTTTCACTAAGTTTGAGAACTGATTATGTTTTTGCCATGTTCACATGCTTGCAATTGTATTTTCTGATCCCTTTTGGCTTAAGGTCACTAAGGGACTTTTGTTGAGCTCGTTGAGTAGCTCCATGCCATACTTTACTTTGCCATGTTCGGGTCCTGTAGCATATAGTTTTGTTGCTCCGAAGTGTGCTATCTGATCTGAAATTCCAGACAAGTGTGCTATCTGATCTGATCTGAAATCTGTTTACCATATGCATTTTTGCCATGCTTGTTTGAACCTGTTAATGGATGAATTGGCCGTAGCTCAGTGCTAGACTTTTGTTAAGCATCATGAATGCATCCCTGCCATGTATTTTGTTGCCATGTTTGGATGCTGTAGCATGTTCATCTCATTGCATTTAGATGGCTACTTGCTGTAAATCGCAGAACGTGGTCATATTTGAATTGCTTGCCATTTCCAAACCGTAACTACGATTCCGGCGTTCTTTATATAGTTTTCAAGCGATTTCATCTCATCTCTCCAGTGGCACACTTGGATTCCCAAGTTGAGGCTAGATTCTTGCATTCCCTGTCAAATCTTGCATATGCATCCCGCATCGCATCCCGCATAGCATACCATCCTTGCATCATATTGTTTGAGCTTTGCACGTGGTTGATTGTGTTCCGTTTGCTTGTTTGTCTTGTTTGGGTAGAGCCGGGAGACGAGTTCGCTAGCGAGGAGCCCGTTGAGTTTGCTTTCGAGGATCCAGTCAACTCTGACAACTTTGCAGGCAAGATGATCATACCCTCGAAATCACTACTATCTTTGCTTTGCTAGATGCTCGCTCTTTTGCTATGCCAATGCTACGATGCCTACCACTTGCTTTCAAGCCTCCCAAATTGCCATGTCAAACCTCTAACCCGCCATGCCCTAGCAAACCGTTGATTGGCTATGTTACCGCTTTGCTCAGCCCCTCTTATAGCGTTGCTAGTTGCAGGTGAAGATTGGAGACCGTTCCTTGTTGGAACATTTATTTACTTGTTGGGATATCATTATATTATCTTGTTATCTTAATGCATCTATACACTTGGTAAAGGGTGGAAGGCTCGGCCTCTCGCCTAGTGTTTTGTTCCAGTCTTGCCGCCCTAGTTTCTGTCATATCGGTGTTATGTTCCCGGATTTTGCGTTCCTTACGCGGTTGGGTTATAATGGGAACCCCTTGATAGTTCGCCTTGATTAAAGCTTTTCCAGCAATGCCCAACCTTGCTATTACCATTTGCCACCTAGCCTCTTTTTCCCTTGGGTTTCCGGAGCCCAAGGGTCATCTTATTTAAACCCCCCCGGGCCAGTGCTCCTCTGAGTGTTGGTCCGACTAAGCTGCCTGCGGGGCCACCTCGGGGAAATTTGAGGGTTGGTTTTACTCGTAGCTAGTCTCATCTGAGTGTGCCCTGAGAATGAGATATGTGCAGCTCCTATCGGGATTTGTCGGCACATTCGGGCGGTGTTGCTGGATTTGTTTTAACCTGTCGAAGTGTCTTGAAGAACCGAGATACCGAGTCTGATCGGAACGTCTCGGGAGGAGGTCTATTCCTTCGTTGACCGTGAGAGCTTGTCATGGGCTAAGTTGGGACTCCCCTGCAGGGATTTGAACTTTCGAAAGCCGTGCCCGCGGTTATGGGCAGATGGGAATTTGTTAATGTCCGGTTGTAGATAACTTGAACCTTAACTTAATTAAAATGAATCAACAGTGTGAGTTACCGTGATGGCCTCTTCTCGGCGGAGTCCGAGAAGTGGACACGGTATTGGAGTAATGCTTCTGCAGGTTGTCCTCTTTAGTTATGCGTTCGCGCTTTGCCTCCTCTTCTCGCTCTCTTTTGCGAACAGGATAGCCACCACATATGCTAGTCGCTTGCTGCAGCTCCACATATAATTACCTTGCCATACCTATTAAGCTTAAATAGTCTTGATCGCTAGGGTGCGAGATTGCTGAGTCCCTGTGGCTCACAGATTACTATTACACCAGATGCAGGGCCTGATGATTCCGCTCCAGGTGACGCGCTTGAGCTCAAGTGGGAGTTCGACGAGGACTCTCAACGATACTATGTTTCCTTTCCTGATGATCAGTAGTGGTGCCCAGTTGGGGTGATCGGGACCGTTTCGCATGTTGGGTTATCTTTTATTTTTGGCACCGTAGTCGGGCCATGAGTGTTTGGATGATGTAATGTTATTTATGTACTTGATTGACGTGGCGAGTGTAAGCCAACTATGTTATCTCCCCTTTTATTATCTATATTACATGGGATGTTGTGAAGATTGCCTAACTTGCGACATATGCCTTCAACGCGATTATGCCTCTAAGTCGTGCCTCGACACGTGGGAGATATAGTCGCATCGAGGGTGTTACATTGCACCATGAGACTTGGACCACTTGATTGCACACATGTTAGAGACCTTGCTTCGACTTGTCATTTTCACCGCTCCATGCATCATGATATATATGCCTTGTGTGTTGCATCCAATTCTTGGATTACTTGCTCCTCTCATATGTTTGGTTGCAACAATGTCATCACTTCACATATGCCATGTCCCATTGATTGCTACATGCTTGCCTTGATTGCCTCACACATGATGAACACTTGCTCTTTCTATTGTGTTGAGTGCCACACTATATTCACTACACCCCATGCACATTATGCTTGGATTGTCTTGCACTTGACCCATGTGTTTAGACACTTCATTTTATTTGGTGTCGTGAATGCTTCTATGCCTACCATAGACCTTTCATTGTGAGCTTTATGCATGCTGGCTATGACCATGAGGTAGATGCTTCTTCTCTTGTCACACATTTGCATCACTACCTCACACTTGCATACTTGTTCCATGATATCCTTGCTTGTGCTAAATTTATGTGCTTATATGCCATGTCACAATCCTTTGTCAAACCATATGCTTTGCATGATGACGACACTTGTTTGGTGAATCACCTCTTGAATGCTTGGTTTTGCACTAACGCTAACCACATTTGTTTTTCCAAGTGTTTGTTCTCTTTTCTCCTTTTGAAGGAATCCCAAGATGGTGCGACATTGGAGAGTGCCCATTTTGAGCTTCAAGATGACGAGAACTTGGTGATCGACCACTCCTACACGGCGACGCCATCTCTTTCACATGGTGATTTGGATTTTGATCCGATGTTGGATCTTTCCCAAGGGAGGGGAGATGATGCGAAGCATCCTACAAACATCACCATGTCAAGAGTCCATTCGGCAAGTGACACATGAGACATCTACTTCACATACACAAAGGTGAATCATCTCCTTTACACGTGCTCACTTGACCCCTTCTAGGATGGTATACTACATGACACTCCACTCGTGCATGCATAGGTATTGTCGGAATGGTACGGACGACGAGGAGGAGTGTGAGCGCAAGTGTACAATTACACCATACGCGAGGGAAGCCTGGAAGAGAAGACGGACAAAGGAGCTGCAAAGTCTACAGCGACCGGATGAGCGGAAGCCGCTGGACGTCCGACCCTCTACAGCCTCCGGACGTCCGATGAGCACCAGATGTCTGACAAGTCCCAGGCATCATACGTCCGACGCTCACCGGAAATCCGGTGCCACCCATCCCGAAGCAAAATGATGGACGTCCGACGCCCTCCGGACGACCGGATCCCCGCGAGCGACTGGACGTCCGACACCAACCGGACGTCCGACCCTACCTATGCGTAGCGAGGCCTTTGGCCTTGTATCTCTCACCCACTTACCCCTCCGTGGCTTTGACTATAAATAGACCTTCCCCTCATCCTTTCTAGGGTTAGCAAAGTGATAGCTCATTTGATAGAGAGCTTTGCTCCTTGTACCACTCTACTCTTGAGAGAGAGAGAGAGACTACTACTCCATTGGAGGCCAAGACCTCCATCTAGGAGAAGATCCTGCGGGATATACCGTCAAGACCCCTTCATGGGAAGATCCATCTAGGATATCATCAAGACCTCCTTTTGGAGATGAACCTTACCTTGTATCTTTCCCTTTGTTGTTCATGTACATTGTGGATCTTGTGTGTTTGATTCTCTAGTGGATGTGTGATTGGACTTGTTCTTGAGTGTTTCCCCTTGTGATTTCTCTCCGTTCTTCCCCGTGTTCTTTGTGTTCTTAGTTGGGATCCGCTCCTTTCGTGAAAGATCGCCCGTATAGGGTTCCACCCTACATCAATACTTCATCTATTTCCCTTCTTTCATTCATAAACATATCATTTTCATGGTCTAGCAAATATTGTTCTAAAGGATCAGTAGGAGGCACAGCAATAGAAGAAAGACCAATAATTTCATCTTCAATAGGCAATTCCTCATCACGGGGTTGTCTACGAAATTTAGCAAAATTGAACTCATGGGACATATCCCCTAAACCAACAGAAACAATATCCTTATTACAGTCTATCTTAGCATTAACAGTATTCAAGAAGGGTCTACCAAATATAATGGGACAAAAGTCATCTTGTGGGGAACCAAGAACAAGAAAATCAGTAGGATATTTAACTTTCCCACACAAGACTTCAACATCTCTAACAATCCCAACAGGAGAAATAGTATCACTATTGGCAAGCTTAATTGTAACATCTATCTCTTCTATCTCAGTAGGTGCAATATCATGCATAATTTCTTTGTATAAGGAACGAGGTATTGCACTTGCACTAGCACCCATATCACATAAGCCATGATAACAATGATCTCCTATTTTAACGGAAATAACAGGCATGCCTACAACATGTCTATGTTTATTTTTAGCATCACGTCTAGCAATTCTAGAAGCTTCATTGCCGAAGTAAATAATGTGCCCATCAATATTATCGGCCAAGAGATCTTTAACCATAGCAATTTTAGGTTCAACTTTAACTTGCTCAGGGGGTTTGTGTGTCCTAATATTACTTTTGTTGACTACAGTTGAAGCTTTAGCATGATCCTTTATTCTAACAGGGAAAGGTGGCTTCTCAATATAAGTAGTAGGAACAACAGGAACATCATAAGTGACAGTCTTTTCTTCAACTTTAATAGGTGAAACTACTTTTACTTCAATGGGAGGATTATATTTAAACCACTTCTCCTTAGGGAGATCAACATGAGTAGCAAAGGATTCACAGAAAGAAGCTACTATCTCAGAGTCAAGTCCATATTTAGTGCTAAATTCATGGAAAGCATCGGTATCCATAAAATATTTAACACAATCAAACTTAGGTGTTATACCTCACTCCTTACCTTCGTGGAGGTCCCAATCTTTAGAGTTGCATTTAATTCTTTCCAATAAATCCCATTTGAATTCAATAGTCTTCATCATAAATGATCCAGTACAAGAAGTATCGAGGATGGAGCGATTACTGAGAGAAAGCCGAGCATAAATTTTTTGAATAATCATTTCTTTTGAGAGCTCATGATTGGGGCATGAATATAACATTGACTTAAGCCTCCCCCAAGCTTGAGCGATGCTTTATCCTTCGCGAGGCCAAAAATTATATATATAATTAAGATCACGATGAACAAGATGCATGGGATAAAACTTCTGATGAATTTCCAATTTCAATCGTTGGTAGTTCCATGATCCCATATCATCACATAGCCTGTACCATATCAATGCCTCTCCCTTCAAATATAAAGGGAATAACTTCTTCTTGATAACATCATCGGGCATACCTGCAAGCTTAAATAATCCAGAAACTTCATCCACGTAGATTAAGTGTAAATCAGGATGCAATGTTCCATCTCCTGCAAAAGGATTAGCTAGTAGTTTCTCTATCATACCCGAAATAATTTCAAAGTAAACATTTTCAGTAGGTTCAGTAGGTTGAGGAGCAACTCTTTGCTCTACTGGTCGGGGTGAAGATACCCTGAACAAGCCCCTCAAAGGATTATGTTCCATAGTAACAAGTGACAGTAAATTTCAGCACACTATATAAATTTTTCCTTACCAAATTCCACCTACCAAAGGCGCTTCACTCCCCGGTAACGGTGCCAGAAAAGAGTCTTGATGACCCACAAGTGTAGGGGATCTATCGTAGCCTTTTCGATAAGTTAGAGTGTCGAACCCAACGAGGAGCAGAAGGAAATGATAAGCAGTTTTCAGTAAGGTATTCTCTGCAATCACTGAAATTATCAGTAACAGATAGTTTTGTGATAAGGTAATTTGTAATGAGTAGAAAGTAATAAAATTAAATAAGGTGCAGCAAGATGGCCCAATCCTTTTTGTAGCAAAGGACAAGCCTGGACAAACTCTTATATGAAGGAAAGCGCTCCCGAGGACACATGGGAATTATCGTCAAGCTAGTTTTCATCATGTTCATATGGTTCATGTTCGGTACTTTGATAATTTGATATGTGAGTGGACCGGTGCTTGGGTACTGTCCTTACTTGGACAAGCATCCCACTTATGATTAACCCCCATTGCAAGCATCCGCAACTACAACAGAAGTATTAAGGTGGACCTGACCATGGCATGAAACATATGGATCCAAATCAGCCCCTTACGAAGCAACGCATAAACTAGGGTTTAAGCTTCTGTCACTCTAGCAACCCAACATTTACTTATTACTTCCCAATGCCTCCCTCTAGGACCAAACAATGGTGAAGTGTCATGTAGCCGACGTTCACATGACACCACTAGAGGGATGACAACATACACCTCATCAAAATATCGAATGAATACCAAATTCACATGACTACTTATAGCAAGACTTCTCCCATGACCTCAGGAACAAACGTAACTACTCACAAAGTATATTCATGTTCATATCAGAGGGGTATTAATATGCATAATGGATCTGAACATATGATCTTCCACCAAGTAAACCAACTAGCATCAACTACAAGGAGTAATCAACACTACTAGCAACCCACAAGTACCAATCTTAAGTTTGGATACAAAGATTGGATACAAGAGATGAACTAGGGTTTGAGATTATATGGTGCTGGTGAAGATGTTGATGGAGATTGACCCCCTCCCGATGAGAGGATCGTTGGTGATGACGATGGTGATGATTTCCCCCTCCCGGAGGGAAGTTTCCCCGGCAGAACAGCTCTGCCGGAGCCCTAGATTGGTTCCCAAGATGTATGCATCAAACATTTGTCATAATGAATTGCAAAAGTAGGATCATGCACATACAAGTCTTTTATGTGTCCAAAGCCAATGACATCCAATTCAAGTTGAGTAACAAGCATGCATATGCGGGAAAGCGCATCCGCCACCACATTTTCCTTACCTTTAATGTACTTGATGACATAAGGAAAAGACTCAATAAACTCACTCCATTTAGCATGATGCTTGTTCGACTTAGTTTGACCCTTAAGGTATTTAAGTGTTTCATGGTCGGTATGGATGATAAATTCATGAGGGCAAAGACAATGTTCCCATTCATGCAAAACTCGCACGAAAGCATATAGCCTTTGTCATAGATGGGGTAATTGAGTTGTGCTCCGGAAAGTTTCTCACTACAGTAAGATATGGGCTGCTTCTCTTGCGTTAACGCACATCCTATGCCATCACCACTAGCATCGCAATGAATCTCAAACCGTTTGTCAAAGTTTGGTAAAGCACGGGGGCATGAGTAAGAAAATTCTTAAGCTCGTTGAATGCGGTATCTTGGGATGGTCCCCAAACAAAGGGTACATTCTTCTTACTCAAAGCATGCAAAGGTGAAGCAATGGTGCTAAAGTCCTTCACAAATCTATGGTAGAAACCAGCTAAACCAAGGAAGCTACGTACTTGTTGCAAGTTGGTTGGTTGTCGCCAAGTTTTAATAGCATTAATCTTAGATTCATCAACATGAACACCTTTATAAGATACTACAAAACCCAAGAAAACAAGTTTATTAATGCCAAAGAGGCATTTTTTCATATTAGCATAGAGACGCTCTGTTCGAAGAGTTTGTAGCACGGTGTGAAGGTGGGTGACGTGCTCTTTGAGAGATTTGCTAAACACGAGAATATCGTCAAAGTAAACAACAACAAATTCACCAATATAAGGGCGAAACACATAATGCATAAGACGCATGAAAGTACCAGGTGCTTTCGATAAACCCATAGGCATAACTAACCACTCATACAAACTAAACTTTATCTTGAAAGTGGTTTTCCATTCATCACCCTCTTGTATGCATATTTGATAGTAACCACTTTTAAGATCAATTTTTGAGAAAATAGTGGCACCGCTAAGTTCATCTAGCATATCATCAAGGCGTGGAATGGGGTACCTATAGTGAACGGTGATAGCATTTATAGGTCTACAATCAGAACACATGTGAAAGCTACCATCTCTTTTTGGCACAAGAATGACCGGTACGGCACAAGAACTGAAACTTTCACACACATGTCCATGGTCTATGAGGTGTTGTACTTGCCTTTGTATTTCTTTGGTTTCTTTGGGGTTGACGCGGTAGGGGGCCTTGTTAGGAAGAGGATCTCCGGGGATGAGGTCGATTCAGTGCTCAATGCCTCATAGTGGAGTTAGACCCGGAGGTAGCTCGTCGGGGAAAACATCTTGGAATTCCTGCAATAGAGAAGATAACAGTAAAAGGAGATTGTGAGAAGTGTTAGCTTTTGGTGCCTCATACTTTCACAAAAGGACATAGTGCACGACAGTAGATGGGTTCTCACACACTTCTCTTATCTCACTTTTGGTGGCAAATAGAACTAAGTTCTTCTTGTCGGTCATCGTGGAGGCACTCGATTTGGTCTTGTGGAGCTCACTCTCTTTTGGGTGGTTCACTCTCTCACTATTCTCTCCATGATGGGTGGCTTGCTTGTCGGCAATCACTTGGCTTGGAGACATAGGGCGAAGTACGTACTCCTTTCCTTTCATCTTGAAGATATAGTAATTCGTTCAGTTGTTGTGGATGACACCTCTGTAAAATTGCCATGGTCGCCCAAGAAGAAGGTGGCAAACGGTCATTGGAACGACATCACACTCCAAAGTGTCTTCGTAAGCTCTGATTTTGAAGGAGACTTGCACTCTTTGCTCGACTTGGATAGTGCCGGAGTCGCTTAGCCATTTAACTTTGTAGGGATGTGGGTGCTTCGTCTTGACCAATTGGAGCTTGGAGCAAAGTTCTTCACTTGCTAAGTTATGGCAACTCCCTCCATCAATGATGACTTTGATGGACCTTCCATTGATGCCGGCCTTGGTATGAAGGATATGGCATCTTCGGTCTTCTTCTTGTTGATATTGAAGAGTCAAGACCATGGAGACAACGAGAGCCATACTTGAATCTTCGTCACAAAAGACTTGATCCTCTTGATCTTCGTTCACTTGCCGGTGCATGGACACTTGCTCAAGTGCTTCCATTTCTCCTTCACTCATGGAGTCTTATGTACCATCGTCGTTGAGGATCATGGTGTGCTTGTTGGTACACTCAAAGGACTTGTGGCCTCGGCCTCCACATGTGAATCATTTGAAGGAACTTTTCTTGACGGTCTCATCGGTTGTGGTAGATGATGATGAAGCTCTCGGCTTGAAGTTGCTTGTTGTAGGAGGATGACTTGAGGTTGTCAAAGTTTTCTTGTAACTCGACTTGTCGTTGTTTCTTGTAGAAGACTTGGTTGAGGTAGAAGGTGTTGGAGTCGTTCACGAAAGGAGCGGATCCTGCGAGGAACACAAAGAACATGAGGGGAAACCCGAGGGAAAACACAAGAGAAACACTAAAACCAACAAGAATGATCACAAATATGCTAGATGCTGGAACATAAAAGAGATACAAGATCCATAGTCAACTAGGGACGATAAAAGTAGCATGATCTTCTCCGTGAGGAGGTCTTGATGTTCTTCCCATAAAGGGGTCTTGAATCCGCTTGGGGGATCTTCTCTAAGGAGGCGGGATCTCCGAGGATAAGGTAACCAAGTGGATGAGCAAAGCTCTCACACAAAATGAGCCGATCCTTTGCTAACCCTAGCTAGGAGGAGGGGGAGGTCTATTTATAGTCTTAGTACAAAGGGGGGGGCAAAGTGAAGGGGTACATGGGCCGTAGCCCGCAATTGGACACAGCCAGGGGCTGGACGTCCAGTGGGCGTCGGACGTCTATAGATCTTCGGACTTCCGTAAATTACGCTCGGTCGCCGGTTGTCCAGTCTTCCTCGGACTTCTGTTGGTTCCGTTCGGTTGCAGGGGCGCCGGTCGTCCAGAGATGGTCGGTCGTCCGGAGCCTTGGAGGTGTCGGACGTTCGGACCTGGTCGGACGTCCGGCCGCTGTAGCTTTCTTTGGCCTGATTTCCTTGGGCTTGATGCTTGGTGTCCTCGCCGTCTTGTACAATGGATGTAGCTTCTCCATGGCTCTCCTCCAAGTACCTGGTCACAGATACTGTTTCCGCTTGAGGTAGCAGCCATGTCTCATGCATAGAAAGTGGTAGTTCGGAAAGGAGCGAGTTCACCTTATCTTCGATAGCCTTTGCTCGTGCTCTTGTCATTGGTCCAACTAGTGTCGTGGGAGACGTAGGTAGGTCCATGGGGATAACCTTGGGATGGTCCGCGTCACACAGAAAGAACCAGCACCAACAATAGATCTCAGGGCAAGATATGAACAATGTGGATCCCGGAGATATCTCCTACAAGAGAGAGTTAGTTCTTCTTCGCAACCCACACTTGTGTGGGCAACGAGGATCTCATTTTGTTCGTCTAAGCAAGAACATTATTCTGGAGGTAACTGTAATATACCTGTGTACTTTGAGAGTAATCATATGAATATGTGATAACCCACAAGTATAGGGGATCGCAACAGTTTTCGAGGGTAGAGTATTCAACCCAAATTTGTTGATTTGACACAAGGGGAGCCAAACAATATTCTCAAGTATTAGCAGCTGAGTTGTCAATTCAACCGCAGCTAGAAAACTTAATATCTGCAGGAAAGTATTTAGTAGCAAAGTAATATGGACGTAACGGTAATGGTGGCAAAGGTAACTGTAGCAGTTTAGTAGTAATTGTAACAGTGGCAACGGTAAAATAACTAAGCAAAGATCAATATATGAAAAGCTCGTAGGCAATGGATCAGTGATGGATAATTATGTCGGATGCGATTCCTCATGGAACAGTTATAACATAGGGTGACACAGAACTAGCTCCAGTTCATCAATGTAATGTAGGCATGTATTCCAAATATAGTCATACGTGCTTATGGAAAAGAACTTGCATGAAATCTTTTGTCCTACCCTCCCATGGCAGCGGGTTCCTATTGAAAACAAAGGGATATTAAGGCCTCCTTATAATACAGTACCGGACCAAAGCATTAACACTTAGTGAATACATGAACTCTTCAAACTACGGTCATCACCGGTAATTATCCCGATTATTGTCACTTCGGAGTTAACGGATCATAACACATAATAGGTGACTATAGACTTGCAAGATAGGATCAAGAATTCACATATATTCATGGAAACATAATAGGTTCAGACCTGAAATCATGGCACTCGGGCCCTAGTGACAAGCATTAAGCATAGCAAAGTCATAGCTACATCAATCTTAGAACATAATGGATACTATGGAACACACCCTATCAAAACTAACTCGATTACATGATAAATCTCATCCAACCCATCACCGTACAGGAAGCCTATGATGGAATTACTCACGCACGGCGGTGAGCATCATGAAATTGGTGATGGAGCAAGGTTGATGATGATGATGGCGACGGATTCCCCTCTCCAGAGCCCTGAACGGACTCCAGATCAGCCCTCCCAAGAGAGATTAGGGCTTGGTGGCGGCTCCGTATCATAAAATGCGATGAATCCTTCTCCCTGATTTTTTTATCCCCGAACGTGAATATATAGAGTTGGAGTTGAGGTCGGTGGAGCACCAGGGGGGCCACGAGGCAGGGGGGTGTGCCCAGGCGGTAGGCGCACCCCCCACCCTCATGGACAAGGTGTGGGCCCCCTGGCCTTGATTCTTTCGCCAATATTTTTATATATTCCAAAAATATTCTCTGTTGATTTTTAGGTCATTCCGAGAACTTTTATTTGTGCACAAAAATAACACCATGGCAATTCTGCCGAAAACAGCGTCAGACCGGGTTAGTTCCATTAAAATCATGCAAGTTAGAGTCCAAAACAAGGGCAAAAGTGTTTGGAAAAGTAGATACGATGGAGACGTATCAAATCCCCCAAGCTTAAACCTTTGCTTGTCCTCAAGCAATTCAGTTGATAAACTGAAAGTGATAAGGAAAAACTTTTACAAACTCTGTTTGCTCTTGTTGTTGTAAATATGTAAAGCCAGCATTCAAGATTTCAGCAAAGATTATGAACTAACCATATGCACAATAACATTTAGGTCTCATGTTTACTCATATCAATGACATAATCAACTAGCGAGCAATAATAGTAAATCTTCGATGACAACACTTCCTCAAAACAATCATAATATGATATAACAAGATGGTATCTCGCTAGTCCTTTCTGAGACCGCAAAACATAAATGCAGAGCACATCTGAAGATCAAGGACTGACTAAACATTGTAATTCATGGTAAAAGAGATCCAGTCATAGTCATACTCAATGTAAACTAATAGTAATGCATGCAAATGACAGCGCTGCTCTCCAACTGGTGCTTTTTAATAAGAGGATGATGACTCACCATATAAGTAAATAGATAGGCCCTTCGCAGAGGGAAGAAGGGATTTGTAGAGGTGCTAGAGCTCGATTTTGAAATAGAGATAAATAATATTTTGAGCGGTATACTTTCATTGTCAACATAACAACCGAGAGATCTCGATGTCTTCCATGCTACACACATTATAGGCGGTTCCCAAACAAACATCAATCCATGTCTTGGCCGAAACAACGAGTGCCTCTATCTATCAATAATCCTGGGGGAGTTTTGCTTGCAATTATTTTGATTTGATTTGAGCATGGGACTGGGCATCCTGGTTACCAACCATTTTCTCGTGAGTGAGGAGCGGAGTCCACTCCTCTTGAGAATAACCCACCTAGCATGGAAGATATAGACAACCCTAGTTGATACATGACCTATTCAAGCATACAAAACAGAATTTCATTCGAAGGTTTAGAGTTTGGCACATACAAATTTACTTGGAACGGCAGGTAGATACCAATATAGGAAGGTATGGTGGACTCATATGGATTAACTTTTGGGGTTTATGGAGTTGGATGCACAAGAAGTATTCCCGCTTAGTACAAGTGAAGGCTAGAAAGAGACTGGGAAGCGACCAGCTAGAGAGTGACAACAGTCGTGAACATGCATTAAAATTAATCAACACTGAATGCAAGCATGAGTAGGATATAATCCACCATGAACATAAATATCATGGAGGCTATGTTGATTTTGTTTCAACTACATGCGTGAACATGTGCTAAGTCAAGCCACTCGAATCGTTCAAAAGAGGATACCGCCCTATCATACCACATCACAACCATTTTAATAGCATGTTGGCATGCAAGGTAAACCATTATAAACTCCTAGCTAATTAAGCATGGCATGAGCAACTATAATCTCTAATTCTCATTGCAAACATGTTTCATTCATAATGGGCTGAATCAGGAATGATGAACTAATCATATTAACAAAAACAAGATAGGTCGAGTTCATACCAGCTTTTCTCATCTCAATCAGTTCATCATATATCGTCATTATTGCCTTTCACTTGCACAACCGAACGGTGTGGATAATAATAATAGTGCGTGTGCATCAGACTAAGATGGAATCTGCAAGCATTCAATTCAAGGGAGAAGACAAGGTAATATGGGCTCTTTGTTAGATCAATAATAATGCATATGAGAGCCACTCAACATTTTCATTATGGTCTTCTCCTCTCGACCCCCAAAGAAAAGAAAAGAAACAAAACTATTTACACGGGAAACCTCCCAACAAGCAAAAGAAGAACGAGAAATCTTTTTGGGTTTTCTTTTAATTATTACTACTACAGGAATGGAAAGTAAACTTAGCTAAAAGCTACAACTAATTTTTTTGTGTTTTTCTTAAGGTTTTTCAAACACACAAGAAGAAAGCTTAAAAAGAAAATAAACTAGCATGGATGATACAATGAAAAAGTATGAGCACCGACAACTGGCAGGAGTGTGTGAACATGAATGTAATGTCGGTGAGAAATACGTACTCCCCCAAGCTTAGGCTTTTGGCATAAGTTGGTCTATCGCCATGGCTAGCCTGTGGGATATCCGAAGTTGAAGCTGGGGTCATACTGAGATGCAGCAGCTTGGAGGCGAGCTGTCTCCGTCCTCCTCTCGTACTCGTTCGCCTCCTCCCTGGTTATAACATATCTCCCTTTTGTCTGAAAGTCAAAGAAAGTAGGAGCAGGGAGAGCAACATGCACAATACGACGCTTATCAAAGATTAGTCCGTACTAGAGAGGTTGTTCATTCTTCTCAATAAACTGATGGCGAACCATAGCATTAAAATCTAGATAAGCAGGTGGCAACTCCATATCATTTTCATGTACGGGTACCTCAAGAAAATTAGCTAAACGGGTTGCATAAATTCCACCGAACAAATGTCCACTAATACTGTTATGATGCAACCTACGTGCAAAAATGGCCCCAAGCTGTATTGTTTATCTCCTAATACAACACTCTTGAGAATACTAAGATCGGGAACACACATGTGACATGCCTCATCCTTACCATTAATGCATCTACCTATAAAGAGAGCAAAATAATCTATGGCGGGAAAATGAATGCTCCCTATGGTAGCTTTTGTTATTTCTCTAGATTCCCCCACAGTGATACTAGCAAGAAATTATTTAAATTCAGATTTGCGAGGTTCACTAACATTACCCCACTGCGGGAGTTTACAAGCGGTATTAAAATCTTCTAAGTCCATGGTATAAGATTTATCATAGAGATCAAATAGGACAATGTGAGAATTGCGTAATGATGTAAATTTAAACCTTCTCACAAAGGAATCAGTTAGGTGATAATATTGGGGGCACTTATGTGACATGAAAACCTCAAATTCAGCATTACGCACATACACGTCAAATACCTCCTTAATTCCTGCTTGGACCATAAAATCTTCTGATGGCCATTCACAAGGACGCACTTCAGCTTCTCTTGGTAGTTCATAGTCCGGCTCATGTATCGTGGGCCTGGGTCCTTGCTTCCTTGAGGAACCACTTTGGTACATTTTCCTAAACATATTTCTTCCTCTGAAAAATTTCTGAAAGTTTTAGTAACTCAAAATACAAGTGAACTAAACTCAACAAGCTTGATAGCAACTACTCCCACAATTGCCTAGACACTATATCATGCATTAAAACTACTTGGGACCATATAAATTTGACATGCAAGCTCAAGAATAGTGTCACCTAAGCAGCAAAAATTTGCAATAAATAAAGCACTAGAACGAAAACTAATTGGACCATTGGAGGAGTCACATGCCGAAGAACAATCCCCCAAAGCAGTTTTGTGAATGGAGCTTTGAGCAAGGAGATCGAAAATGGCAGCAAGATGAGCTAGAACTCGGGTTTGAGCTGGTGGGTGATTTTTTCTGGAGGAAGACGAAGTGTGTGGGTGCAAGAATAAGTGGAGGGGGCCCACGTGGGGTCCATGAGGCAGGGGGCGCGCCCAGGGGGTAGGGCGCGCCCTGCACCCTCGTGGCCAGGTGGTTGTCCCCTCTGGTGTGTTCTCAGTGCCAATAATTCTTAAATATTCTACAAAAAAATCATATTTCATTTTTGGGACATTTGGAGAACTTTTATTTTCAGGGTATTTTTTTATTGCAAGGATAATTCAGAAAACAGATAAAAAATACTACTTTTTCTTTATTAAGTCTAATTAACAAAAAGTAAAAAGAGGGTATAGAAAATTGTGTTTTCTGACTTCATCCATCTCATGCTCATCAAAAAGAAGCCACTAACAAGGTTGATCAAATCTTGTTAACAAACTCATTCCGAATCGCATGATACCGGAGAACTTTCGAATAACACCTACCTCAACGGGGATATGCACATCCCCAGCAATAAGAATATCATATTTCTTCTTGACAGTATGAAGAGGAAATTCAAAACCTCCAATAATAATCCTTGAAATTTTTCCAATAGAATTGATACTATGGACTTGAGGTTGTTTCCTCGGAAAGTGTACCGTATGCTCATTATCATTAACAGGAAAAGTGACATTGCCTTTGTTGCAATCAATAACAGCCCCTGCAGTATTCAGAAAGGGTCTACCAAGAATAATAGACATACTATCGTCCTCGGGAATATCAAGAATATCAAAGTCCGTTAAGATAGTAATGTTTGCAACCACAACAGGCACATCCTCACAAATACCAACAGTATATCAGTTGATTTATCAACCATTTGAAAAGATATTTCAGTAGGTGTCAACTTATTCAAATCAAGTCTACAATATAAAGAGAGAGGCATAACACTAACACCGGCTCCAAGATCACATAAAGGAGTTTTAACATAGTTTCTTTTAATGGAGCATGGTATAGTTGGTACTCCTGGATCTACAAGTTTCTTTGATATTCCACCCTTAAAAGTATACTTAGCAAACATGGTGGAAATTTCACCTTCCGGTATCCTTCTTTTATTTGTAACAATATCTTTCATATACTTAGCATAAGGATTCATTTAAGCATATCAGTCAAATGCATACACAAAAAGATAGGTCTAATCATTTCAGCAAAGCGCTCAAAATCCTCATCATCCTTTTACTTGGATGGTTTAGGAGGAAAAGGCATGGGTTTCTGAACCCATGGTTCTCTTTCTTTACCATGCTTCCTAGCAATGAAGTCTCTCTTATCATAACATCAATTCTTTGATTGTGGGTTATCAAGATCAACAGCAGGTTCAATCTCTACATCATTGTCATTGCTAGGTTGAGCATCAACATGAACGTCATCATTAAAATTATCACTAGGTTCATGTTCATTACTAGATTGTGTTTCAGCATTAGAAATAGAAATACCATTGGTATTCTTAGGTGTATCAACAACAGGTTCACTAGAAGCATGCAAAGTCCTATCATTTTTCTTTTTCTTCCTCTTAGAAGAACTAGGTGCATCAATATTAGTTCTCTAAGAATCTTACTCAATTCTCTTAGAGTGGCCCTCAGGATACAAAGGTTCCTGAGTCATTTTACCCCCTCTAGTCATAACTCTAACAACATTATCATTTTTCTTATTATTTAATTCATTGAGCAAATCATTCTGAGCCTTAAGTACTTGTTCTACTTGAGTGGTAACCATAGAAGCATGTTTACTAATAAGTTGAAGTTAACCTTTAACTCTAGACATATAATCACTCAAGTGTTCAATCATATAAGCATTGCGTTTCAATTGTCTACCAACATAAGCATTGAAGTTTTCTCGTTTAACAATAAAATTATCAAACTCATCTAAGCATTGGCTAGCAGACTTATAACGAGGAATATCACCTTCATCAAATCTCTAGAGAGAATTTACCTTTACTACCTGTGTCGGGTTATCAGGACCATGTATTTCTTCAATAGGTGGTAAATTCTTAACATCTTCAGCTTTAATACCTTTTTCTTTTATAAATTTCTTTGCCTCTTCCATATCTTCAGGACTGAAAAATAGAATACCCCTTTTCTTCGGAGTTGGCTTAGGAGTTGGCTCAGGAAGTGTCCAAGCATTTTCATTACTCAACATATTATTCTATAGCAATTCAGCCTGATCAATAGTTATTTCCCTCAAAACACAACCAGTACAACTATCCAGGTGGTCTCTGGAAGCTTCGGTTAGTCCATTATAAAAGATATCAAGTATTTCATTTTTCTTGAGAGGATGATCAGGCAAAGCATTAAGTAATTGGAGAAGCCTCCCCCAAGCTTGTGGGAGACTCTCTTCTTCAATTTGCAAAAAATTATATATTTCCCTTAAGGAAACTTGTTTCTTATGAGCGGGGAAATATTTAGCAGAGAATTAATAAATCATATCCTCGGGACTACGCACACAACCAGGATCAAGAGAATTAAACCATGTTTTAGCATCACCCTTTAATGAGAACAAAAATAACTTAAGGATATAATAGTAGCGAGTTTTCTCATCATTAGTGAATAGGGTGGCTATATAATTTAATTTAGTAAGATGTGGCACAACAGTTTCAGATTCATAGCCATAGAAAGGATCAGATTCAACCAAAGTAATTATCTCACGATCTACAGAGAAATCATAATCCTTATCGGAAATACAGATAGGTGAAGTAGCAAAAGCAGGGTCATATTTCATTCTAGCATTCAAAGATTTTTCTTCAAGCTTAGCTAATAATTTCTTAAGATCATATCTATCATTGCAAGCTAAAAGGTCTCTAGCAGTTTCTTCATCCATAATATAACCCTCAAGCACAACAGGCAATTCATATCTAGGGGGAGAATTTTCATCATCACTTTCATCAATATTATCAGTTTCAATAATTTAATTCTCTCTAACCCTAGCAAGTTTTTCATCCAGAAATTCACCTAGTGGCACAATATTATCAAGCATAGAAGTAGTTTCATCATAAGCATCATGCATAGCAGAAATGGCATCATCAATAACATTCGACATATCAGAATGAATAATAGGAGTAGGTGTCACAAGTTTACTCATAACAGAAAGTGAATCAAGTGCAGAGCTAGATGGCAGTTCCTTACCTCCCCTCGTAGTTGAGGGATAAATCTTGGTTCTTTAATCTTTCAAGTTCTTCATAGTGATCAGCAGATATAAATCCCAAGTGACTCAAAGAATAGAGCTATGCTCCCCGGTAACGGCACGAGAAAATAGTCTTGATAACCCACAAGTATAGGGGATCGCAATAGTTTTCGGGGGTAGAGTATTCAACCCAAATTTGTTGATTCGACACAAGGGGAGCCAAAGAATAGTCTCAAGTATTAGCAGCTGAGTTTTCAATTAAACCACACCTGGAAAACTTAATATCTGCAGCAAAGTATTTATTAGCAAAGTAATATGGAAGTAATGGTAACAGTGGCAAAGGTAACAGTAGCAGTTTTGTAGTAATTGTAACAGTGGCAATGGTAAAATAACTAAGCAAAGATCAATATATGAAAATCTCTTAGGCAATAGATTAGTGATGGATAATTATGTCGGATGCGATTCCTCATGCAACAATTATAACATAGGGTGACACAGAACTAGCTCCAGTTCAGCAATGTAATGTAGGCATGTATTCCGAATATAGTCATACGTGCTTATGGAAATGAACTTGCACGACATCTTTTGTCCTACCCTCCCGTGGCAGCGGGGTCCTATTGGAAACTAAGGGACATTAAGGCCTCCTTTTAATAGAGTACCAGACCAAAGCAATAACACATAGTGAATACATGAACTCCTCAAACTACGGTCATGACCGGTAAGTAAACCGATTATTGTCACTTCGGGTTAACGAATCATAACACATAATAGGTGACTATAGACTTGCAAGATAGGATCAAGAACTCACATATATTCATGGAAATATAATAGGTTCAGATCTGAAATCATGGCACTCGGGCCCTAGTGACAAGCATTAAGCATTGCAAAGTCATAGCAACATCAATCTAAGAACATAACGGATACTAGGGATTAAACCCTAACAAAACTAACTCGATTACATGATAAATCTCATCCAACCCATCACCGTCCAGCAAGCCTACGATGGAATTACTCACGCATGGTGGTGAGCATCATGAAATTGGTGATGGAGGAAGGTTGATGATGATGATGGCGACGGATTCCCCTCTCTGGAGCCCCGAACAGACTCCAGATCTGCCCTCCCGAGAGAGATTAGGGCTTGGCGGCGGCTCCGTATCGTAAAACACGATGAATCCTTCTCCCTAATTTTTTTCTCCCCGAATGTGAATATATAGAGTTGGAGTTGAGGTCGATGGAGCACCAGGGGGCCCACGAGGCAGGGGGCGCGCCCAGGGGGTAGGCGCGCCCCCACCCTCGTGGACAGGGTGTGGACCCCCTTGCCTTGATTCTTTCGCCAGTATTTTTATATATTCCAAAAATATTCTCCATTGACTTTCAGGTCATTCCGAGAACTTTTATTTCTGCACAAAAATAACACCATGGCAATTCTTCTGAAAACAACGTCAGTCCGGGTTAGTTCCATTCAAATCATGCAAGTTAGATTCCAAAACAAGGGCAAAAGTGTTTGGAAAAGTAGAAAAGTGGAGACGTATCAATATGCATGGAAGTTATTTCCAGCGACATGAGTGTATTGATTCGAGGAGGTATGCATGTACTCCTTGTGTCAAAGCTTTGCCCGGTGCTCATTCTGTGCATGATAACCAGTGTCTCGAAGAAAATTACTCTCCATGTTCAAGTTAGTAGTGACAGATAGATATTGAATGATGCATTTCTTCACCCATATTTGTTTCTTGGGTGAGGCAGACCTATAGTTAGTCCCAATATATCGAGTGAAAACCTTAACATTATGTTGTTTGAACAATTTATAATTCGAGTCACCAGACTCATCAGAAATGGTAGGAAGAGAAGAATCATATCCTGATATAGTTGCATGTTCGAGTGTTTTGCTTTTAGCAACAACCCAACTCGTTCGAGGATATTGCTCGGGAGTCCGGTATGTTCCATCAACATTGAGTTATCTTTAGAAACCCAAAACCTTCCTTTCGAGGACTATTGTGAAGTATTGACTTCTTGAGCACATCAGATACCACTACTAGTAGAAAGCCCAGTAGTAGCGCTTGAAATACCTATAGAAGTAGCATTGGGTCCAGTGCTACTGCTAATGCGCTACAGCTAAGTTGTAGCAGTAGCGCTACCTTGACAAGCGCTACTGGTAAGTATGGCTAGCAG
Source organism: Triticum aestivum (assembly GCF_018294505.1). Classification (NCBI taxonomy): domain Eukaryota; kingdom Viridiplantae; phylum Streptophyta; class Magnoliopsida; order Poales; family Poaceae; genus Triticum; species Triticum aestivum. The sequence goes on from NC_057803.1 coordinate 333,481,314, forward strand.
TAGCGCTGGTCAGGGCAGCGCTACTGCTAATTGTATGTAGTGCCGCAACAAAGCAAGTGTTGATGCTAGATGGATTCCAGCGCTACTGCTAGTATTCCTGCTTTCATAGATTTATACCCCCTCTACGTATTTGTGATGTATTTTTAGAGGCTCTATACAGTAGTTTCATCAGATCATAATAAACATACACTATTCTCATCATATCATACACATACAGTAGTCTCGTCATACCATCATCATCATCATTCAACACAAATATCATCACATCTCGAAAATAGCAATACACAAGTCATGTCATGTCTTGAATAAGTGCAACTACATGGTCATGGCACACACACATGTTTCATCATCTCTATCTAAACCATGATGTAGAAGAGAACATAGATCAGCATGAGCAAGAGCGCGACTATGTAGAACTTGAGGCACCGCCGGTCCTGGCCTCGCTCATGCCGGAGCCCCACCTCAAGTAACTAGTTTTCGCTTCATCTTTGCTGTCGAACCCTCTGTGGCTAGCACCCAGGTACTTGTCCACTTGGGCCTGAGTGTCTGGCTAGTGGTCGTAGATTCCTGGATCCCTCCCAACGAACAAGGCGTAGCAGTCCTTCGCCATCTCTGATCTATCTACCTGCATCGCCAGTTGATGAATTGAACTATAATATGCAACATAATGTACTTAAGAAAACAAAGTGGCATAATTGAAAAAATACAAGCAACCAATAGTTAACATGAATGATGAAGTTCTTCATACCCAAACTAATTAACTAGAGCAATCTACGCTAGTTCAGGACCACAGTTTAGTTACATCACAAAGTTTCACCGTGCATAAATTCAAAGTTTTGCAATACAAAGACAGTAGTGACACATTATCATTGACAATTAGTCCTCCATGTCAGTGGCCCAACCTTCATAGCCAGGGAGGAAGCACCCAGGCTTCTTGAAAGGCTTCAGGTCCAGACATTGAGCGAGTAGCAGTGCTCGGACATCATCCCGCGTGATTGGCCCATGGTAGAACATCCTTGTTAGTTCGAGGACCTGCTTCATGATCACTTGGGCAGGTTCACACTGTACAAGATAAAACTCAGCTCTGATTCGATGATCCGATGTCTTTCATATGCTTGTGGCCTAGTTGACAATCTCGGCATTGTTGGTAGTAGCTGATTATCCCTTATGTACTCGGTCAGGTGATGCATGAGGTAGAATCGATCAGCCTTACTAGTGTGCGGTTGCTGGATGCAGCAAAAGTCAGTCTTATGGCCAAATGCCACCCCGTGATTCATGTACTTTTTCACCTTGATATATCCACCAGATAGGCTGAAGGTTAACATGGCACTATCGAGAACACTCTTTATGTGCTTGTAATCCTTTTTCTTGAGGTTCTTCGATGAGTCCAAGCACATAGCATGGGAGTATTCCGGGTACATAACGATGAGGACAACGCCCCCCCCCTCGCTGTGCAAATTTAGTACACCTCAAATTAGCCTCCATGCTTACAAAGGAATGATTAACACTTACGAAAGGATATGCGCAGATGACTTACGTGGGATGATACGGCAGGAGAATCGCTTCCTTGTCCTTATTAGCGATCATGAAGTCGCCGAGGTACTTGCTCGCATAGTCATGGTGCTCTTTACAAACTGCCAAGAAGATCTCGTGCATATAGTATGGGCCCGCGACGCAGATATATTTTATGTTCTCAATCTTGATGAAGTAGTGAGATACAACGAATACATGCGGCTGAACTGGAAATCCATCTTGGTCATGTGGAACATGTCGTAGATGTAGTCAAATCGCAGGATGAACTTATCTGTGGGCCATCTCTCAACGTACAACCTCCCACCCGGCACTTGAGCCGCGTAAAGCGGGTATCCTGGGTTTTCCGAGATGAGAAGGATTTTCTCTCTTGCCAGCACATCTTCATGGAGTCTCCTTAGATCATTGTTCAGTATGTTCTCTAGCGCTTTCGCGGGTAGGATCGGTTCGCCGGCGACATGGAAAAGTTTCGCACCTTCGACAAGTATTCTATGTACCACCGGGGCTTCAGAGGCGGCTGGCTTCTTGAAGCGGCTCTGGCGCCTTTAGGGCCATTCTTGTCCGCTCTCCTCCTTTGCTTCTTGGCGGGTGGCGGTAGTTAGCCCACCATACCTTCCCTAACCACTAGCCCTAGTGTCATTGGGCTAATCAGTGGACGACCCTTGGGGGGTTGCTGGGTAGAGGCGGCATCTGGAGGCGTCTCCTGCGAGGATCTCTTGAAGAGAGACTTTCTGCATTCCGCCTTAGGACGTTTCGGCTCTGGCAAATCAGGCAGCATCAAGTCATCATCGCCATGCTCATAACCCATCTCTTCGCCATCCTCAACCATCAATCCTGCATCATCATAGGCGGTATTGAAATACTTGTCTGGGTCATCATCCTCCTTCTCCTCCTCCATGTCATCATCAACATTTGCTTCTTCGACAGGGGGGCGACATGATCTGGCACTAATGGAGGCTCTCCCTCGCGTCGTCCGCTATCACCCGCCACGACAGGGGTAGATAATCTGGTAGGTGGGGTGGTGTTCATACCTTCTTGAGAAGGTGGCCTTGGTGTGATACTGGGCGCCTCGAGATGAAGGAGAGACTTCGGCCAAGGCAACAACCAGCCCTTGCATGCGCCAATCCTCTTAGGGGTCTCGTCGTCATCGACTGGTACCAGAGGAGGCCAATCCTCGAAGCCCACTAAGACACTGGCCACGTTAACTTTGAAGACGCCATCGGGCATCTGTCAGTTGTGGAACATGCGGTCCTTCGACTTCACGATCATTGCGTTTCCCACGGCCACCTTTTGGCCCTTGATGTCGTACAGTAGGATGCACGGGGTATCGTCGGCCTACGAAGAAGACATGTCTGCGACGTCAAACATCCGAAAGGCAACTGAAACGGAAGACTATAGACATGCTGGTGAAAAGGGTATGGCGTGTAATTACAATGAGGGCATCGAGCTTAGCCAACGACGAAGGCCCGCCGAGCATGCCAAAGACGGAGGTCGGGCTGCCATGAACCGGAGCGGGACCTTTTGTGGTTGCTTGAGTAGGTGCTAGTGCTGTGGTGTTCGCAGAATTGCTCCGGACAAAGCTGGGAAGGGGAAAGTCCTCCGGCCATGCATTTGGATTGTTCTTTGACCAATCGAAAATTGCCGGAATCAAGCGGACCACCGCGTTAGTGACCGCTACATTGACTAGCTCGACCAACTCTTCTTTGGTCTCAGCTTTGGTCTTATTGACCGTAATCGCGACCTTCTCGTCGATGGTCTGCTGAGTGACGACCAACCATGATGTAGGGTGGAAATCCTCGGGCCGATCTTTCACGATTGGAGCGGATCCTACAAAGAACGCGAGGAGGGAACGAGGGGAAACACAAGAGAAATCACCCAAACCAACAAGATTCGGTCACACATATGCTAGATTCTCGAAAAACAAAGAGATGCACGATCCAAATCCAACAAAGGACGATACATAGGGTCACTAGTTCTTCTCCGTGAGGAGGTCTTGAGGTCTTCCCGTTAGGGGTCTTGAATCCAAGTGGATCTTCTCGGAGGAGGCGATGGTCTCTCTCGGTGGAGTAGATCCGGATGGATAAGAGATGCTCTATCTCATATATGAGCTATCACAACGCTAACCCTAATTAGGAGGAGGAGGTCTATTTATTGTCTTAGTGCAAATGGGGGCGAAGCGAAGGGGTACATGCAATACCCCCCATATAGCAACGCATGGCTAGCAACGAAGCTAAATGATGTGTTGTGTCGTTGAACCTCCCATATTCCCCACTTAGCACTTACCTCCCAGTACCCACCTCCACCCCTTCCATCCATTGGTCAGCGCTCGCGCTCCACCTGTTTCCGCACATCCCTAAAAAAATCCCTGCTGGCACACAAAGCCTATTCTCCCTACGTTTTGGCCTTTATCCTAATAAAACAACCTAAGCGAGCTGCATCGGCCGCCGTCCCATTGCCCTCGCCGCCGCCGTCCCTTGTTCCTTCACCAAGCCCGCGTCCCTTGCCACTTTCTCCACGCTTCAAAGACGCACACTGCATCTTTTCCATCCTCCTCGCGTCGGGGACACACACATGGCGTCGTCGCCATCCTCCTCGCGTCTGGGAAGGTGCCGTCGCCGCCGCTCCTACGCGCGACCTGAGATGCCGAGGCCGTTGTTCTCCTCCGCACAGCCAGGGACGACGCACGCACCGACGCCCCGTCCTCAACTGCATTAGCTCAGCGGTACGCCCCCTGTCCTCGCTCGTCTTGTTTGTTCCCCGATGGCGCCCACTGGCGCACAGCAGCCGATTGGTCGCAGCCCATCGACCTACACAGCTCACAGCTTCCAGGCAGTGACTCAGCTCCAAAGGAAAGGAGCAACTCCTCTCGACCTCTCCAAAATCCCGAGTCCCTGCTAGTATTATTTGTGAGTTGCTCTGCTGATTTGTATCAACTATTCATATGTCTTGATAAAATTGCCCTTTTTCATGGAGATCATTTGCAACTGATGTGAGTACTTTTCCGCAGGAGATATTTGCCGGTGTAGTGATGTAAGTACTAAGTACTGCCTGCGTAAGGGGAAAATAACTTGCAAGATGGTGCAGGTAATTTCCTTTGATTCTTTCACATATCCCTAAATTTCACTTACAAGTTACAAAATTTTCTATTAATCTAATTACTTATTTCTACAGCTTTTATTGTATCCAGTAAAGAATTCTTGTTAACACTGGTTAGCATGACATCAATCTGAGTAAATTGTATCGAGTGAAGCATTGTTAACATGAGAACAATCTGACTGCGTGAAATTTCCAATTCATATCCACAGTGCCTCAAAAGAAACTGTATCTAGTGAAAAATTGTTGTTAGGATGAGTGCATAACAACTTTCCTTCAGCCTGGCCTGCCCTGCTATTTTTTTTGTAGGTCCGCCACAGAAACACACTAAGGCTCCGTTCGGCTGCTCAGTATTTTTTGAGTTTTAGGAAAATACCATTGTTTTTGTAGAAACCCCAGTTTTAAATACTTTGACGTGTTTGGTTTCGACAAATACTTTAGTTTTACAAACCATGGTATATCTAAAACTATGGTTTTTTTGCTGTATCTAAAAAAGAGGTCTCAACCTCTTTTTGTAAACTGAGAAACACTCGCTCGAGTACATCTTCTTCGGGTCCTCCTCACCCATCTCTTCCGCAGCCATGCAATTAAGATTACCACCTGGGAAGCTTGACTACTCTGCCGTTGATTTCTTCAATTGTTTACTATTGTTCGGCCTGTACATTAGATAGTACTAGAGGTACGGTCCTATCAGATGATGCGTTTACACATACAAAAGATTTAGCGAATGCTTAGACCCTGGAGTAGATCGATTGATACTGAGCAAAGTTATACATAGTAGTCTAAGCTAGCTAGCCGTTCGATTCGATGTGGCCAGAGATACAAGATTACTCAACAACATATCCTAGCATCTAGAGGATGTTCGCGTGCATGACAAGGCTATAGGCACGCAGCGGCCATTAATTAGCACACGCTGATCACGTCGTTGTATAACTCCTTTGTTGTAGGTTCAACTAGCTATATTTAGGATTATCCATGCAACGAGTGGTCAAAACCAAGAAACCAAGAAAAACTGCACTTGCCAAACATCTCTATAGTTTTTCTAAAACAGAGAAAAGCTGCGGTTTTTAGAAACCGAAGTATTCATTGCCAACATATTGGAATACCGAGGTTTTCAATTACCATGGTTTTGGAAAAACCGGGTTGCCAAACTAGGCCTAAAGTATTTAAAACTATAGTATTTTTTAGAAACCACAGTATTTTCCAAATACTGAGAAAATACTTCGCTGCCAAACGGGCCCACAGATTTACTGTTTCACATGCATCACTAAAGGTTACAGTTGACACATAAGTTTCTCAGTGAAATAAATGCAGGATTCTTCTACTCAAACATTGAACAAGAAGAAAAGATGGTTTCTGCTGAGGGACGTCAAGTTGATGAACATGTCAAGAAGATCATTGAATTGAAATATAAGGTATTTTGCTTAGTGTGTCCCCTGCTCTTTATCTCTATCTCTCTCGAAAAAGATTGTGCTCGCTTGATTCTATGACGTGCAGGTTCGGTCAGGAAGTTACAATAATTTTGTGGTGATCAACCAGAAAAGCATTGGTCTTCCATCCATCGATCTCCTAGATAGAGTAGGGGTAACTAATTCACTTACATCTAAACTTGTGATCTTTTTGGGGTTCCAGTTCAGTTTAGAATGTCGGTCATGAACTCATGATGGCACCAGCTGAACTTGGTACTCAAAAGTTGTTTGACATTATACATAATGCTACCGTATAAGCCATGAACAACCAGTTAAGTTTAAGACAAACCCATGTAGAAACCAGACTTCCTATGGTGGCTCAGTCTGGCACACTCATCTTTCCCTGCTGCTAATAAATTATTATTTTTATGCCCTTTCTTGTTTATAATTAGAGCGCACTCTTTTCTATACTAACTAGACCCCGGCACCCCTTCAAGGTCAAGTCAGGGGCTCAGGTTGGCGTGATGATGACCAGAAGTGGATTAGATAGTTTGTAGTTCTCCTGCTTTCTATGCATGAGTTGATAACTCCTACTGTCGCAAGTTTGATGATTTTTTTTCTCGTGTTGTTGCTTCTGTAGGTTCTGCAAATTTTATTCATAGATCAGGAAATTCTAATATGTGACATGGTAAATCTCAGGTAATTAGGATCTCTTGTGTGATGTATATTATGCAAAGATTTTTGAGTTGTCGGCACTGAGGTTTCTCCTAATACATCATGACACGCATGACTAATAAATAATCCCAAGAACGAGTAGTACGGGAATAATGTGACACAAAGCTAATTAATGCAGAGACCTCTCGAAAATGGAAATATTCAACTCAGTATATTCGGTATTATTAGTTACCAACTTGTCATTTAGTTGGTTGGTGAATTCATTTCATTGTTTATATAATATATTTTTTGGATCTTTAGTAGTATATGCAAGCTGATGGTTGTTCATAATGAACAACCACATCTCAAAGGTGCTTGCTGTATTAATATGCAGTTTCTTATCTCACGAGCCATGGACATTCAGAATATGTGCAAGGCAATTAAGGTAAATAGAAGGCCCTCAGTTTACAAAGAATTGGTCAAGAGTGAAGACTCAAAGTCTGTGTTTGTACTCCATAGCATGGCGATGGCCCTTTTGCTAGTGTGTATTATTGTTATTTTTTACCGAGTGATGATACTGACATTGCAAGTATGTGAAGTTTCCACATTTGAATTTTGGTCTTTTTTAAGAGAAAATAGACTGGAACACTAAAAACATATAATGTTAGTTCATATAGTTTTGAGTTGATACAAGATGTTATTTAATAAATTCATGTTCATGTTTTTGTATTCAGATTATTAATTATCCCCTTGTCTATATAATAAATCTATGTCATGATAAATCACATTTGTAAGGTGCTCCTTTAAATCGCACTTCTCTATTAACCTGATTTCTATAATGTAAGTTGCTCATCTAATACTATTAACATTGTTGTTGTTGCTGTAGATCATGAAGACAAATTGACAATGCATGGCTCACATGTTGATTGCAAGGTTAAGAATGGGCTACTACAAGATAATTAGAATGTCATTTTTAGGACCAAAGTTTCAGACATCATAGTTGATTGCAAGGTCAAGAATTGGGCTACAGATAGATAGTTTCACCTCTTGTAATCTTTGGATCACGTTCCTTGTAATGCAACATAGTCAATTTAATACATGAGAAGTTTATGTTTGTTATATTTTGCCTGCAACTGTCAACATTGCAAGGTCATGAATTGTGCTACTAATTTGTTCTGTCCATTTTAAAATCTGTTTGTCCATGATTGCCACCAACACATATCAAGCAATGGTCTATTATATCCACGACCGCCACCAACGCATATGAAGCGTTGTTGAGCTATAGCTCTATATGTTGCTATCTACCAACGCATCTACATGCAGTTTACCAATGCATGCATATATGTTGTTGTAGACCATTGCAACGCCACCAACGGCAACGCATACTAATTCGTTGGTGTAGGCCTTGGCAACACATATATGGACATACAACAATGCATTTATGCGTC